>NW_027464023.1:0-97500 GCF_050947455.1 Rhinoderma darwinii | reverse complement strand
GTCAGTTTCTCTTGCTGGCTCTCATCATGGACGTGTCTCATATGAAGAAGAGGAGGATGGTGATGTTTCCAATGATGAGTGTTGTAGAGAAGATGGAGGTTGGCGGACGCCAATTTCCGGAGGACGTGGAGATGGAGGAGGAGGATGAGAAGATGGAGGTTGGCGGACGCCAGTTTCCAGAGGACGTGGAGATGGAGGAGGAGGATGAGAAGATGGAGGCTGGCGGACGCCAGTTTCCAGAGGACGTGGAGATGGAGGATGGGAAGATGGAGGTTGGCGGACGCCAATTTCCAGCTCCTGATGTGGAGATGGACGACCTTTCGGGGGCTACGGTTAACATCAGGGCCTCCAACCCCCGAAAGAGAAAGTGGCCATTTTAGTAACATCTGCCACTTGGGGCCCATTTACCATCAGGGCCCCCAACCCCCGGGAGAGATAGCGGCCATCTTATTTCCATCTGCCGCTCGGGGCCCATTTACCATCTTTAGGTGAGGTAAGTGCCGTCCACTGATGATCTTCTCACCTCACGACTCTTCTACAGCCGCCTGGACACTGAATTTCTGGTTTGTTTTGCAGTTGTCACCCCAATATTGTGGTCTTTACCACCTAAACCATCAGAAATTCCCATGAAGAGTCCTCCAGTGATGAGCAGACGTGAGATCCGGTAAGTCTGACGTCTTCCGCTCGTCTTCATCTTCTCCTTGTGGTGAAGGTTTTGTGAATTTTTTTGCTTATTTGTATTTTTTCCTTTTCTAGGATCCGACTTTGAAAAATATGAAAAAAGTTTTCGGTTTCTTCTGATCCAGGATCGAGCTGTGTAAGGGTGGACTGGCGGCCATATCCACGGGTGAAGAAGGACCCTCCCCCTCTTCATCTCACCGATCATCGCATGTTAAAGGGCCGGAGCCACAGAAAACCGCACAGAAATTCTACCAGATTCTATAATAAACAGATTTATTTTTACCATTTTTAGTGTTTTCATTTCTAGATTGGGGAATTTATCCAGGGAACCTGTGTTCTATGGGGGTCCAAAGGTTATAGGTGTAATACTCTGCAGAATATATCACTATGTATCTGTCAGGAGGTGGAGAGGACAGAGCAATGTTCTGCAGATCTGTAGAGAGGTCAGTGGTGCAATAATCTGCAGAATATATCACTCTGTATCTGTCAGGAGGTGGAGAGGACAGAGCAATGTTCTGCAGATATCTAGAGAGGTCAGTGGTGTAATAATCTGCAGAATATATCACTCTGTATCTGTCAGTAGAGGACAGAGCAATGTTCTGCAGATCTGTAGAGAGGTCAGTGGTGTAATAATCTGCAGAATATATCACTCTGTATCTGTCAGTAGAGGACAGAGCAATGTTCTGCAGATCTGTAGAGTGGTCAGTGGTGTAATAATCTGCAGAATATATCACTCTGTATCTGTCAGTAGAGGACAGAGCAATGTTCTGCAGATCTGTAGAGAGGTCAGTGGTGTAATAATCTGCAGAATATATCACTATGTATCTGTCAGTAGAGGACAGAGCAATGTTCTGCAGATCTCTAGAGAGGTCAGTGGTGTAATAATCTGCAGAATATATCACTCTGTATCTGTCAGTAGAGGACAGAGCAATGTTCTGCAGATCTGTAGAGAGGTCAGTGGTGTAATAATCTGCAGAATATATCACTCTGTATTTGTCAGTAGAGGACAGAGCAATGTTCTGCAGATCTGTAGAGAGGTCAGTGGTGTAATAATCTTCAGAATATATCACTCTGTATCTGTCAGTAGAGGACAGAGCAATGTTCTGCAGATCTGTAGACAGGTCAGTGGTGTAATACTCTGCAGAATATATCACTATGTATCTGTCAGTAGAGGACAGAGCAATGTTCTGCAGATTTCTAGAGAATTCAGTGGTGTAATAATCTGCAAAATATATATCACTCTGTATCTGTCATGTGATACAGGAGCAATGTTCTGCAGATCTGTAGAGAGGTCAGTGGTGTAATAATCTGCAGAATATATCACTATGTATCTGTCATGTGATACAGGAGCAATGTTCTGCAGATCTCTAGAGAGGTCAGTGGTGTAATAATCTGCAGAATATATCACTATGTATCTGTCAGGAGGTGGAGAGGACAGAGCAATGTTCTGCAGATCTGTAGAGAGGTCAGTGGTGTAATAATCTGCAGAATATATCACTCTATCTGTCAGTAGAGGAGCAATGTTCTGCAGATCTGTAGACAGGTCAGTGGTGTAATAATCTGCAGAATATATCACTATGTATCTGTCAGTAGAGGACAGAGCAATGTTCTGCAGATCTGTAGACAGGTCAGTGGTGTAATAATCTGCAGAATATATCACTATGTATCTGTCAGTAGAGGACAGAGCAATGTTCTGCAGATCTGTAGAGAGGTCAGTGGTGTAATAATCTGCAGAATATATCACTCTGTATCTGTCAGTAGAGGACAGCAATGTTCTGCAGATCTGTAGACAGGTCAGTGGTGTAATAATCTGCAGAATATATCACTCTGTATCTGTCAGTAGAGGACAGAGCAATGTTCTGCAGATCTGTAGAGAGGTCAGTGGTGTAATAATCTGCAGAATATATCACTCTGTATCTGTCAGTAGAGGACAGAGCAATGTTCTGCAGATCTGTAGAGAGGTCAGTGGTGTAATAATCTGCAGAATATATCACTCTGTATCTGTCAGTAGAGGACAGAGCAATGTTCTGCAGATCTGTAGACAGGTCAGTGGTGTAATACTCTGCAGAATATATCACTATGTATCTGTCAGTAGAGGACAGAGCAATGTTCTGCAGATTTCTAGAGAATTCAGTGGTGTAATAATCTGCAAAATATATATCACTCTGTATCTGTCAGGAGGTGGAGAGGACAGAGCAATGTTCTGCAGATCTGTAGAGAGGTCAGTGGTGTAATAATCTGCAGAATATATCACTATGTATCTGTCATGTGATACAGGAGCAATGTTCTGCAGATCTCTAGAGAGGTCAGTGGTGTAATAATCTGCAGAATATATCACTATGTATCTGTCAGGAGGTGGAGAGGACAGAGCAATGTTCTGCAGATCTGTAGAGAGGTCAGTGGTGTAATAATCTGCAGAATATATCACTCTGTATCTGTCAGTAGAGGAGCAATGTTCTGCAGATCTGTAGACAGGTCAGTGGTGTAATAATCTGCAGAATATATCACTATGTATCTGTCAGTAGAGGACAGAGCAATGTTCTGCAGATCTGTAGACAGGTCAGTGGTGTAATAATCTGCAGAATATATCACTATGTATCTGTCAGTAGAGGACAGAGCAATGTTCTGCAGATCTGTAGAGAGGTCAGTGGTGTAATAATCTGCAGAATATATCACTCTGTATCTGTCAGTAGAGGACAGAGCAATGTTCTGCAGATCTGTAGACAGGTCAGTGGTGTAATAATCTGCAGAATATATCACCATATATCTGTCATGTGATACAGGAGCAATGTTCTGCAGATCTGTAGAGAGGTCAGTGGTGTAATACTCTGCAGAATATATCACTCTGTATCTGTCAGTAGAGGACAGAGCAATGTTCTGCAGATCTGTAGAGAGGTCAGTGGTGTAATAATCTGCAGAATATATCACTATGTATCTGTCAGGAGGTGGAGAGGACAGAGCAATGTTCTGCAGATCTGTAGAGAGGTCAGTGGTGTAATAATCTGCAGAATATATCACTATGTATCTGTCAGTAGAGGACAGAGCAATGTTCTGCAGATCTGTAGAGAGGTCAGTGGTGTAATAATCTGCAGAATATATCACTATGTATCTGTCAGGAGGTGGAGAGGACAGAGCAATGTTCTGCAGATCTGTAGACAGGTCAGTGGTGTAATAATCTGCAGAATATATCACTCTGTATCTGTCAGTAGAGGACAGAGCAATGTTCTGCAGATCTGTAGACAGGTCAGTGGTGTAATAATCTGCAGAATATATCACTATGTATCTGTCATTAGAGGACAGAGCAATGTTCTGCAGATCTGTAGAGAGGTCAGTGGTGTAATACTCTGCAGAATATATCACTCTGTATCTGTCAGTAGAGGACAGAGCAATGTTCTGCAGATCTGTAGAGAGGACAGTGGTGTAATAATCTGCAGAATATATCACTATGTATCTGTCAGTAGAGGACAGAGCAATGTTCTGCAGATATCTAGAGAGGTCAGTGGTGTAATAATCTGCAGAATATATCACTATGTATCTGTCAGTAAAGGACAGAGCAATGTTCTGCAGATCTGTAGACAGGTCAGTGGTGTAATAATCTGCAGAATATATCACTATGTATCTCTCAGGAGGTGTAGAGGACAGAGCAATGTTCTGCAGATCTGTAGAGAGGTCAGTGGTGTAATAATCTGCAGAATATATCACTCTGTATCTGTCAGGAGGTGGAGAGGACAGAGCAATGTTCTGCAGATCTGTAGACAGGTCAGTGGTGTAATAATCTGCAGAATATATCACTATGTATCTGTCAGTAGAGGACAGAGCAATGTTCTGCAGGTCTGTAGACAGGTCAGTGGTGTAATAATCTGCAGAATATATCACTCTGTATCTGTCTGGAGGTGGAGAGGACAGAGCAATGTTCTGCAGATCTGTAGAGAGGTCAGTGGTGTAATAATCTGCAGAATATATCACACTGTATCTGTCAGTAGAGGACAGAGCAATGTTCTGCAGATCTCTAGAGAGGTCAGTGGTGTAATAATCTGCAGAATATATCACTCTGTATCTGTCAGTAGAGGACAGAGCAATGTTCTGCAGATCTGTAGACAGGTCAGTGGTGTAATAATCTGCAGAATATATCACTATGTATCTGTCAGTAGAGGACAGAGCAATGTTCTGCAGATCTGTAGACAGGTCAGTGGTGTAATAATCTGCAGAATATATCACTATGTATCTGTCTGGAGGTGGAGAGGACAGAGCAATGTTCTGCAGATCTGTAGAGAGGTCAGTGGTGTAATAATCTGCAGAATATATCACTATGTATCTCTAAGGAGGTGGAGAGGACAGAGCAATGTTCTGCAGATCTGTAGAGAGGTCAGTGGTGTAATAATCTGCAGAATATATCACTCTGTATCTGTCAGGAGGTGGAGAGGACAGAGCAATGTTCTGCAGATCTGTAGAGAGGTCAGTGGTGTAATAATCTGCAGAATATATTACTCTGTATCTGTCAGTAGAGGACAGAGCAATGTTCTGCAGATCTGTAGAGAGGTCAGTGGTGTAATAATCTGCAGAATATATCACTCTGTATCTGTCAGTAGAGGACAGAGCAATGTTCTGCAGATCTCTAGAGAGGTCAGTGGTGTAATAATCTGCAGAATATATCACTCTGTATCTGTCTGGAGGCTTTTTGGCATTTTTCTTGAAAATATAAACAATTGCTGGTAAATTTATACATTTTCTAACGACATAAAACAGAAGGACAGATAAAGTAATGCCAACAAGGGACAATATATTACCCCCCCCCCCCATAAAAAGTGGGGGTGAAATGTCCGAATGTTTCTCTTATTCTGCAGATATCATTTTATTCCTTTATTTCACTAACACAGCAGATGATAACAGAGAATCACAGCTCAATATTTATTACCCCGATTCTGCAGTTTTTATTGATATGACATATGTGGCCCTAGTGTGCCATGTGACTTATTGGACTCTTTGCGGTGCAACTCACGCGGCGGCAGAAACGGGAGAACAAATATGAAAGAGCCCCAGTTTGTGCAAAGTGAAATTGAGCTGGGCAGCATAAAGCAGCCGTCAGCTGAGTGGACCCTCCTATAAGAGCAGGGGGCCCCGGCATTTGCCCGGTTCGACCATGTGTGTACGGTGGCCCTGATCTGTGTCCTGAGAACGCAGATGCAGTTGACACCGGGACATGCCAGCGGCCGATCGGGATACCACCTGGAATCTGGGACTGTTGGGAGGTATGGAGACCCTCCCCAAATGACCCCATTTTGGATTCTACACCCCTCAGGGTGAGCATTTAGGGCTGCAGTGAGCATTTTGACTCCACAGGTGTTACATCGATTGTATTAGAATTGAGCAGTGGAAATAAAAAGTTGTTTTAGCTCAAAATTTCTTTATATTCAAAAAGAAAGAAACGATAACAAGGAGTACATCAGGGTATATGTAATATGTGAGGAGTACATCAGGGTATATGTAATCTGTGAGGAGTACATCAGGGTATATGTAATATGTGAGGAGTACATCAGGGTATATGTAATCTGTGAGGAGTACATCAGGGTATATGTAATATGTGAGGAGTACATCAGGGTATATGTAATCTGTGAGGAGTACATCAGGGTATATGTAATATGTGAGGAGTACATCAGGATATATGTAATATGTGAGGAGTACATAAGGTTATATGTAATATGTGAGGAGTACATCAGGGTATATGTAATCTGTGAGGAGTACATCAGGGTATATGTAATATGTGAGGAGTACATCAGGGTATATGTAATCTGTGAGGAGTACATCAGGGTATATGTAATATGTGAGGAGTACATCAGGGTATATGTAATATGTGAGGAGTACATCAGGGTATATGTAATATGTGAGGAGTACATCAGGGTATATGTAAGATGTGCGGAGTACATCAGGGTATATGTAATATGTGAGGAGTACATCAGAATATATGTAATATGTGAGGAGTACATCAGGGTATATGTAATATGTGAGGAGTACATCAGGGTATATGTAATATGGGAGGAGTACATCAGAATATATGTAATATGTGAGGAGTACATCAGGATATATGTAAGATGTGAGGAGTACATCAGGGTATATGTAAGATGTGAGGAGTACATCAGGGTATATGTAATATGTGAGGAGTACATCAGGGTATATGTAATCTGTGAGGAGTACATCAGGGTATATGTAATATGGGAGGAGTACATCAGGGTATATGTAATATGTGAGGAGTACATCAGGGTATATGTAATATGTGAGGAGTACATCAGGGTTTATGTAATCTGTGAGGAGTACATCAGGGTATATGTAATATGTGTGGAGTACATCAGGGTATATGTAATCTGTGAGTAGTACATCAGGGTATATGTAATCTGTGAGGAGTACATCAGGGTATATGTAATATGTGAGGAGTACATCAGGGTATATGTAATCTGTGAGTAGTACATCAGGGTATATGTAATATGTGTGGAGTACATCAGGGTATATGTAATCTATGAGGAGTACATCAGGGTATATGTAAGCTGTGCGGAGTACATCAGGGTATATGTAATATGTGAGGAGTACATCAGGGTATATGTAAGCTGTGAGGAGTACATCAGGGTATATGTAATCTGTGAGGAGTACATCAGGGTATATGTAATATGTGAGGAGTACATCAGGGTATATGTAATCTGTGAGTAGTACATCAGGGTATATGTAATATGTGTGGAGTACATCAGGGTATATGTAATCTATGAGGAGTACATCAGGGTATATGTAAGCTGTGCGGAGTACATCAGGGTATATGTAATATGTGAGGAGTACATCAGGGTATATGTAAGCTGTGAGGAGTACATCAGGGTATATGTAAGCTGTGAGGAGTACATCAGGGTATATGTAATATGTGAGGAGTACATCAGGGTATATGTAATATGTGAGGAGTACATCAGGGTATATGTAATCTGTGAGGAGTACATCAGGGTATATGTAATCTGTGCGGAGTACATCAGGGTATATGTAATATGTGAGGAGTACATCAGGGTATATGTAATATGTGAGGAGTACATCAGGATATATGTAAACTGTGAGGAGTACATCAGAATATATGTAATATGTGAGGAGTACATCAGGGTATATGTAATATGTGAGGAGTACATCAGAGTATATGTAATATGTGAGGAGTACATCAGGATATATGTAAGCTGGGCGGAGTACATCAGGGTATATGTAATATGTGAGGAGTACATCAGGGTATATGTAATATGGGAGGAGTACATCAGAATATATGTAATATGTGAGGAGTACATCAGGATATATGTAAGATGTGAGGAGTACATCAGGGTATATGTAAGATGTGAGGAGTACATCAGGGTATATGTAATATGTGAGGAGTACATCAGGGTATATGTAATCTGTGAGGAGTACATCAGGGTATATGTAATATGGGAGGAGTACATCAGGGTATATGTAATATGTGAGGAGTACATCAGGGTATATGTAATATGTGAGGAGTACATCAGGGTATATGTAATATGTGAGGAGTACATCAGGGTATATATAATCTGTGAGGAGTACATCAGGGTATATGTAATCTGTGAGGAGTACATCAGGGTATATGTAATATGTGAGGAGTACATCAGGGTATATGTAATCTGTGAGTAGTACATCAGGGTATATGTAATATGTGTGGAGTACATCAGGGTATATGTAATCTATGAGGAGTACATCAGGGTATATGTAAGCTGTGCGGAGTACATCAGGGTATATGTAATATGTGAGGAGTACATCAGGGTATATGTAAGCTGTGAGGAGTACATCAGGGTATATGTAAGCTGTGAGGAGTACATCAGGGTATATGTAATATGTGAGGAGTACATCAGGGTATATGTAATATGTGAGGAGTACATCAGGGTATATGTAATCTGTGAGGAGTACATCAGGGTATATGTAATCTGTGCGGAGTACATCAGGGTATATGTAATATGTGAGGAGTACATCATGGTATATGTAATATGTGAGGAGTACATCAGGATATATGTAAACTGTGAGGAGTACATCAGGGTATATGTAATCTGTGAGGAGTACATCAGGGTATATGTAATCTGTGCGGGGTACATCAGGGTATATGTAATATGTGAGGAGTACATCAGAGTATATGTAATCTGTGCAAAGTACATCAGGATATATGTAATATGTGAGGAGTACATCAGGGTATATGTAATATGTGAGGAGTACATCAGGGTATATTTAATATGTGCGGAGTACATCAGGATATATGTAATCTGTGAGGAGTACATCAGGGTATATGTAATCTGTGAGGAGTACATCAGGGTATATGTAACCTGTGAGGAGTACATCAGGGTATATGTAAACTGTGAGGAGTACATCGGTATATGTAAGATGTGAGGAGTACATCAGGGTATATGTAATCTGTGAGGAGTACATCAGGATATATGTAATCTGTGAGGAGTACATCAGGATATATGTAATATGTGAGGAGTACATAAGGTTATATGTAATATGTGAGGAGTACATCAGGGTATATGTAATCTGTAAGGAGTACATCAGGGTATATGTAATCTGTGAGGAGTACATCAGGGTATATGTAATCTGTGAGGAGTACATCACGGTATATGTAATATGTGAGGAGTACATCAGGGTATATGTAATATGTGAGGAGTACATCAGGGTATATGTAATCTGTGAGGAGTACATCAGGGTATATGTAATCTGTGCGGAGTACATCAGGGTATATGTAATCTGTGAGGAGTACATCAGGATATATGTAAACTATGCGGAGTACATCAGGATATATGTAATCACTTTGCGGGGCCGTCGATTGTGTTCTAACCACTTAGAAGCCGCAAACGCTATTGAACGCGGCTTCTAAGGAGTTAATCGGCGGGGACCATGGGGAAGGAGATGTGACAACTGCTGTTTGTGACAGCAGTTGTCATTGCTCACAGATGGGATGGGGGCGGAATGGCCGTTTTTACCAGGACGTACTATTACTTAAATAGCGAGATCTCACTGTAAATGACCGGTTACAGGGAGATTACGCTTGCTCTGCTGTAAGTACCACAGATACGTTAACGAAGTGTCGGGATTGTGAATAGACATCCCTTCCTGGCTGGAAGGAATGTCTATTCACTGTCTAAACACTTCAGTAACGTTAATGTGTCAGTATAAGGCTATGTTCACACGGAGTATTTTGGGGGAGGAATATCTGCCTCAAAATTCCGTTTGGAACTTTGAGGCAGATATTCCTCTCCCTGCACACCGATTTTCGCGGCGATTATCGCGCCGTTTTTCGCCCACGGCCATTGAGCGCCGCGGGCATAAAACAGCGAGAAATACGCTTTCTCCTGCCTCCCATTGAAGTCAATGGGAGGTCAGAGGCGGAAGCGCCCGAAGATAGGGCATGTCGCTTCTTTTTCAATGGGAGGCGTTCTCGGGCCGTTTTTGCCGAGTTTTGCGACGCGGTTTCCGCGTAAAAAAACTCTGCAAAATACCCCGTGTGAACGTAGCCTAAGACAGCACATAGTGAACAACGCAGTGTTAGGGTATGTTCACACGGCAGTGTCCGTAACGGCTGAAATTACGGGGCTGTTTTCAGGAGAAAACAGCTCCGTAATTTCAGCCGACATGGCGTGTTGAGGCGCTTTTTCGCTGCGTCAATTACGGACGTAAATGGAGCTGTTTTTCCATGGAGTCAATGGAAAACGGCTTCATTTACGTCTGAAGAAGTGACAGGCACTTCTTTGACACGGGCGTCTATTTACGCGCCATCTTTTGACAGCGACGCGTAAATTTACGCCTCGTGGGAATAGACCAACGTAAAACCCATTGCTTTCAATGGCCAGATGTTTGCCGATGCTATCGAGCCGCATTTTCGGATGTAAATCGAGGCGGAAAACGCCCGAATTACGTCCGTAAATAAGCCGTGTGAACATACCCTTACTATGCGGTGACTAAATGAATGGAGAGAAGTGCATGATGCTGATTGGTCAGCGTCATACACTCCTCTTTACAACGCCCACTTGGTCTAATGGAAAAACACGCCCAGTTGGGCATTAAGAAACTCATTAGCATAAAGCTAAAATCGCTCCTAACGTGGTAAATATAGAACGTTTTTCTAAATAAAAAGCATTACTGTCACCGACATTACAGCGCCGATCACATAATGTAGGAGATAGGACACTTATAATGTGGTGACAGAGCCTCTTTACTTATATAGGAGATAGGGCACTTATAATGTGGTGACAGAGCCTCTTTACTTATATAGGAGATAGGGCACTTATAATGTGGTGACAGTCTCTTTACTTATATAGGAGATAGGGCACTTATAATGTGGTGACAGTCTCTTTACTTATATAGGAGATAGGGCACTTATAATGTGGTGACAGAGCCTCTTTACTTATATAGGAGATAGGGCACTTATAATGTGGTGACAGAGCCTCTTTACTTATATAGGAGATAGGGCACTTATAATGTGGTGACAGAGCCTCTTTACTTATATAGGAGATAGGGCACTTATAATGTGGTGACAGCCTCTTTACTTATATAGGAGATAGGGCAGTTATAATGTGGTGACAGAGTCTCTTTACTTATATAGGAGATAGGACACTTATAATGTGGTGACAGAGCCTCTTTACTTATATAGGAGATAGGGCACTTATAATGTGGTGACAGAGCCTCTTTACTTATATAGGAGATAGGACACTTATAATGTGGTGACAGAGCCTCTTTACTTATATAGGAGATAGGGCACTTATAATGTGGTGACAGAGTCTCTTTACTTATATAGGAGATAGGGCACTTATAATGTGGTGACAGAGCCTCTTTACTTATATAGGAGATAGGACACTTATAATGTGGTGACAGAGCCTCTTTACTTATATAGGAGATAGGGCACTTATAATGTGGTGACAGAGTCTCTTTACTTATATAGGAGATAGGACACTTATAATGTGGTGACAGAGCCTCTTTACTTATATAGGAGATAGGGCACTTATAATGTGGTGACAGAGCCTCTTTACTTATATAGGAGATAGGACACTTATAATGTGGTGACAGAGCCTCTTTACTTATATAGGAGATAGGGCACTTATAATGTGGGGACAGAGCCTCTTTACTTATATAGGAGATAGGACACTTATAATGTGGTGACAGAGCCTCTTTACTTATATAGGAGATAGGGCACTTATAATGAGGTGACAGAGCCTCTTTACTTATATAGGAGATAGGGCACTTATAATGTGGTGACAGAGCCTCTTTACTTATATAGGAGATAGGACACTTATAATGTGGTGACAGAGCCTCTTTCCTTATATAGGAGATAGGGCACTTATAATGTGGTGACAGAGTCTCTTTACTTATATAGGAGATAGGGCACTTATAATGTGATGACAGAGCCTCTTTACTTATATAGGAGATAGGACACTTATAATGTGGTGACAGAGTCTCTTTACTTATATAGGAGATAGGACACTTATAATATGGTGACAGAGTCTCTTTACTTATATAGGAGATAGGACACTTATAATGTGGTGACAGAGCCTCTTTACTTATATAGGAGATAGGACACTTATAATGTGGTGACAGTCTCTTTACTTATATAGGAGATAGGACACTTATAATGTGGTGACAGAGCCTCTTTACTTATATAGGAGATAGGACACTTATAATATGGTGACAGAGTCTCTTTACTTATATAGGAGATAGGACACTTATAATGTGGTGACAGAGCCTCTTTACTTATATAGGAGATAGGACACTTATAATGTGGTGACAGTCTCTTTACTTATATAGGAGATAGGGCACTTATAATGTGGAGACAGAGCCTCTTTACTTATATAGGAGATAGGGCACTTATAATGTGGTGACAGAGCCTCTTTACTTCTATAGGAGATAGGGCACTTATAATGTGGTGACAGAGCCTCTTTACTTATATAGGAGATAGGACACTTATAATGTGGTGACAGTCTCTTTACTTATATAGGAGATAGGACACTTATAATGTGGTGACAGTCTCTTTACTTATATAGGAGATAGGGCACTTATAATGTGGTGACAGAGTCTCATTACTTATATAGGAGATAGGGCACTTATAATGTGGTGACAGAGCCTCTTTACTTATATAGGAGATAGAGCACTTATAATGTGGTGACAGAGCCTCTTTACTTATATAGGAGATAGGGCACTTATAATGTGGTGACAGAGTCTCATTACTTATATAGGAGATAGGGCACTTATAATGTGGTGACAGAGCCTCTTTACTTATATAGGAGATAGGACACTTATAATGTGGTGACAGAGCCTCTTTACTTATATAGGAGATAGGGCATTTATAATGTGGTGACAGAATCTCTTTACTTATATAGGAGATAGGGCACTTATAATGTGGTGACAGAGCCTCTTTACTTATATAGGAGATAGGGCACTTATAATGTGGTGACAGAGCCTCTTTACTTATATAGGAGATAGGGCACTTATAATGTGGTGACAGAGCCTCTTTACTTATATAGGTGATAGGGCACTTATAATGTGGTGACAGAGTCTCTGTACTTATATAGGAGATAGGGCACTTATAATGTGGTGACAGCCCCTTTACTTATATAGGAGATAGGACACTTATAATGTGGTGACAGAGTCTCTTTACTTATATAGGAGATAGGACACTTATAATGTGGTGACAGAGCCTCTTTACTTATATAGGTGATAGGGCACTTATAATGTGGTGACAGCCTCTTTACTTATATAGGAGATAGGGCACTTATAATGTGGTGACAGAGCCTCTTTACTTATATAGGAGATAGGGCATTTATAATGTGGTGACAGAGTCTCTTTACTTATATAGGAGATAGGGCACTTATAATGTGGTGACAGAGCCTCTTTACTTATATAGGAGATAGGGCACTTATAATGTGGTGACAGAGTCTCTTTACTTATATAGGAGATAGGACACTTATAATGTGGTGACAGAGTCTCTTTACTTATATAGGAGATAGGGCACTTATAATGTGGTGACAGAGCCTCTTTACACTTATATAGGAGATAGGGCACTTATAATGTGGTGACAGAGCCTCTTTACTTATATAGGAGATAGGACACTTATAATGTGGTGACAGAGTCTCTTTACTTATATAGGAGATAGGGCACTTATAATGTGGTGACAGTCTCTTTACTTATATAGGAGATAGGGCACTTATAATGTGGTGACAGAGCCTCTTTACTTATATAGGAGATAGGGCACTTATAATGTGGTGACAGAGCCTCTTTACTTATATAGGAGATAGGACACTTATAATGCGGTGACAGAGCCTCTTTACTTATATAGGAGATAGGACACTTATAATGTGGTGACAGAGTCTCTTTACTTATATAGGAGATAGGACACTTATAATGCGGTGACAGAGTCTCTTTACTTATATAGGAGATAGGGCACTTATAATGTGGTGACATAGCCTCTTTACTTATATAGGAGATAGGACACTTATAATGTGGTGACAGAGCCTCTTTACTTATATAGGAGATAGGGCACTTATAATGTGGTGACAGAGCTTCTTTACTTATATAGGAGATAGGGCACTTATAATGTGGTGACAAAGTCTCTTTACTTATATAGGAGATAGGACACTTATAATGTGGTGACAGCCTCTTTACTTATATAGGAGATAGGACACTTATAATGTGGTGACAGAGCCTCTTTACTTATATAGGAGATAGGGCACTTATAATGTGGTGACAGAGCCTCTTTACTTATATAGGAGATAGGGCACTTATAATGTGGAGACAGAGCCTCTTTACTTATATAGGAGATAGGACACTTATAATGTGGTGACAGAGTCTCTTTACTTATATAGGAGATAGGGCACTTATAATGTGGTGACAGAGCCTCTTTACTTATATAGGAGATAGGGCACTTATAATGTGGTGACATAGCCTCTTTACTTATATAGGAGATAGGACACGTATAATGTGGTGACAGAGTCTCTTTACTTATATAGGAGATAGGGCACTTATAATGTGGTGACAGAGCCTCTTTACTTATATAGGAGAAAGGGCACTTATAATGTGGTGACAGAGCCTCTTTACTTATATAGGAGATAGGACACTTATAATGTGGTGACAGAGCCTCTTTACTTATATAGGAGATAGGACACTTATAATGTGGTGACAGTCTCTTTACTTATATAGGAGATAGGGCACTTATAATGTGGTGACAGAGCCTCTTTACTTATATAGGAGATAGGGCACTTATAATGTGGTGACAGAGCCTCTTTACTTATATAGGAGATAGGACACTTATAATGTGGTGACAGAGCCTCATTACTTATATAGGAGATAGGGCACTTATAATGTGGTGACAGAGCCTCTTTACTTATATAGGAGATAGGGCACTTATAATGTGGTGACAGAGCCTCTTTACTCATATAGGAGATAGGGCACTTATAATGTGGTGACAGAGTCTCTTTACTTATATAGGAATTAGGGCACTTATAATGTGGTGACAGAGCCTCTTTACTTATATAGGAGATAGGGCACTTATAATGTGGTGACAGAGCCTCTTTACTTATATAGGAGATAGGACACTTATAATGTGGTGACAGAGCCTCTTTACTTATATAGGAGATAGGGCAGTTATAATGTGGTGACAGAGCCTCTTTACTTATATAGGAGATAGGGCACTTATAATGTGGTGACATAGCCTCTTTACTTATATAGGAGATAGGACACGTATAATGTGGTGACAGAGTCTCTTTACTTATATAGGAGATAGGGCACTTATAATGTGGTGACATAGCCTCTTTACTTATATAGGAGATAGGACACGTATAATGTGGTGACAGAGTCTCTTTACTTATATAGGAGATAGGACACGTATAATGTGGTGACAGAGCCTCTTTACTTATATAGGAGATAGGGCACTTATAATGTGGTGACATAGCCTCTTTACTTATATAGGAGATAGGGCACTTATAATGTGGTGACAGAGCCTCTTTACTTATATAGGAGAAAGGGCACTTATAATGTGGTGACAGAGCCTCTTTACTTATATAGGAGATAGGACACTTATAATGTGGTGACAGAGCCTCTTTACTTATATAGGAGATAGGACACTTATAATGTGGTGACAGTCTCTTTACTTATATAGGAGATAGGGCACTTATAATGTGGTGACAGAGCCTCTTTACTTATATAGGAGATAGGACACTTATAATGTGGTGACAGTCTCTTTACTTATATAGGAGATAGGGCACTTATAATGTGGTGACAGAGCCTCTTTACTTATATAGGAGATAGGGCACTTATAATGTGGTGACAGAGCCTCTTTACTTATATAGGAGATAGGACACTTATAATGTGGTGACAGAGCCTCATTACTTATATAGGAGATAGGGCACTTATAATGTGGTGACAGAGCCTCTTTACTTATATAGGAGATAGGGCACTTATAATGTGGTGACAGAGCCTCTTTACTCATATAGGAGATAGGGCACTTATAATGTGGTGACAGAGTCTCTTTACTTATATAGGAATTAGGGCACTTATAATGTGGTGACATAGCCTCTTTACTTATATAGGAGATAGGGCACTTATAATGTGGTAACAGAGCCTCTTTACTTATATAGGAGATAGGGCACTTATAATGTGGTAACAGAGCCTCTTTACTTATATAGGAGATAGGGCACTTATAATGTGGTGACAGAGTCTCATTACTTATATAGGAGATAGGACACTTATAATGTGGTGACAGAGTCTCTTTACTTATATAGGAGATAGGGCAGTTATAATGTGGTGACAGAGCCTCTTTACTTATATAGGAGATAGGACACTTATAATGTGGTGACAGAGCCTCTTTACTTATATGGGAGATAGGGCACTTATAATGTGGTGACAGAGCCTCTTTACTTATATAGGAGATAGGGCACTTATAATGTGGTGACAGAGTCTCATTACTTATATAGGAGATAGGACACTTATAATGTGGTGACAGAGCCTCTTTACTTATATGGGAGATAGGGCACTTATAATGTGGTGACAGAGCCTCTTTACTTATATAGGAGATAGGACACTTATAATGTGGTGACAGCCTCTTTACTTATATAGGAGATAGGACACTTATAATGTGGTGACAGAGTCTCAATACTTATATAGGAGATAGGCCACTTATAATGTGGTGACAGAGCCTCTTTACTTATATAGGAGATAGGACACTTATAATGTGGTGACAGCCTCTTTACTTATATAGGAGATAGGACACTTATAATGTGGTGACAGAGTCTCTTTACTTATATAGGAGATAGGGCACTTATAATGTGGTGACAGAGCCTCTTTACTTATATAGGAGATAGGGCACTTATAATGTGGTGACAGAGTCTCTTTACTCATATAGGAGATAGGGCACTTATAATGTGGTGACAGAGCCTCTTTACTCATATAGGAGATAGGGCAGTTATAATGTGGTGACAGAGCCTCTTTACTTATATAGGAGATAGGGCAGTTATAATGTGGTGACAGAGCCTCTTTACTTATATAGGAGATAGGACACTTATAATGTGGTGACAGAGCCTCTTTACTTATATGGGAGATAGGGCACTTATAATGTGGTGACAGAGCCTCTTTACTTATATAGGAGATAGGGCACTTATAATGTGGTGACAGAGTCTCATTACTTATATAGGAGATAGGGCACTTATAATGTGGTGACAGACCCTCTTTACTTATATAGGAGATAGGACACTTATAATGTGGTGACAGAGCCTCTTTACTTATATAGGAATTAGGGCACTTATAATGTGGTGACAGAGCCTCTTTACTTATATAGGAATTAGGGCACTTATAATGTGGTGACAGAGCCTCTTTACTTATATAGGAGATAGGGCACTTATAATGTGGTGACAGAGCCTCTTTACTTATATAGGAGATAGGGCACTTATAATGTGGTGACAGAGCCTCTTTACTTATATAGGAGATAGGACACTTATAATGTGGTGACAGAGCCTCTTTACTTATATAGGAGATAGGACACTTATAATGTGGTAACAGAGCCTCTTTACTTATATAG
Organism: Rhinoderma darwinii; assembly: GCF_050947455.1. Taxonomy (NCBI): domain Eukaryota; kingdom Metazoa; phylum Chordata; class Amphibia; order Anura; family Rhinodermatidae; genus Rhinoderma; species Rhinoderma darwinii. The sequence continues at coordinate 79,751 of NW_027464023.1, read as the reverse complement.
GAGATAGGGCAGTTATAATGTGGTGACAGAGCCTCTTTACTTATATAGGAGATAGGACACTTATAATGTGGTGACAGAGCCTCTTTACTTATATAGGAGATAGGGCAGTTATAATGTGGTGACAGAGCCTCTTTACTTATATAGGAGATAGGACACTTATAATGTGGTAACAGAGCCTCTTTACTTATATAGGAGATAGGGCAGTTATAATGTGGTGACAGAGCCTCTTTACTTATATAGGAGATAGGACACTTATAATGTGGTGACAGAGCCTCTTTACTTATATGGGAGATAGGGCACTTATAATGTGGTGACAGAGCCTCTTTACTTATATAGGAGATAGGGCACTTATAATGTGGTGACAGAGTCTCATTACTTATATAGGAGATAGGACACTTATAATGTGGTGACAGAGCCTCTTTACTTATATGGGAGATAGGGCACTTATAATGTGGTGACAGAGCCTCTTTACTTATATAGGAGATAGGACACTTATAATGTGGTGACAGCCTCTTTACTTATATAGGAGATAGGACACTTATAATGTGGTGACAGAGTCTCAATACTTATATAGGAGATAGGCCACTTATAATGTGGTGACAGAGCCTCTTTACTTATATAGGAGATAGGACACTTATAATGTGGTGACAGCCTCTTTACTTATATAGGAGATAGGACACTTATAATGTGGTGACAGAGTCTCTTTACTTATATAGGAGATAGGGCACTTATAATGTGGTGACAGAGCCTCTTTAGTTATATAGGAGATAGGGCACTTATAATGTGGTGACAGAGTCTCTTTACTCATATAGAAGATAGGGCACTTATAATGTGGTGACAGAGCCTCTTTACTCATATAGGAGATAGGGCAGTTATAATGTGGTGACAGAGCCTCTTTACTTATATAGGAGATAGGGCACTTATAATGTGGTGACAGAGCCTCTTTACTTATATAGGAGATAGGACACTTATAATGTGGTGACAGAGCCTCTTTACTTATATGGGAGATAGGGCACTTATAATGTGGTGACAGAGCCTCTTTACTTATATAGGAGATAGGGCACTTATAATGTGGTGACAGAGTCTCATTACTTATATAGGAGATAGGGCACTTATAATGTGGTGACAGACCCTCTTTACTTATATAGGAGATAGGACACTTATAATGTGGTGACAGAGCCTCTTTACTTATATAGGAATTAGGGCACTTATAATGTGGTGACAGAGCCTCTTTACTTATATAGGAATTAGGGCACTTATAATGTGGTGACAGAGCCTCTTTACTTATATAGGAGATAGGGCACTTATAATGTGGTGACAGAGCCTCTTTACTTATATAGGAGATAGGGCACTTATAATGTGGTGACAGAGCCTCTTTACTTATATAGGAGATAGGGCACTTATAATGTGGTGACAGAGCCTCTTTACTTATATAGGAGATAGGGCACTTATAATGTGGTGACAGAGTCTCTTTACTTATATAGGAGATAGGACACTTATAATGTGGTGACAGCCTCTTTACTTATATAGGAGATAGGGCACTTATAATGTGGTGACAGAGCCTCTTTACTTATATAGGAGATAGGACACTTATAATGTAGTGACAGAGTCTCTTTACTTATAGGAGATAGGGCACTTATAATGTGGTGACAGAGTCTCTTTACTTATATAGGAGATAGGACACTTATAATGTGGTGACAGCCTCTTTACTTATATAGGAGATAGGGCACTTATAATGTGGTGACAGAGTCTCTTTACTTATATAGGAGATAGGGCACTTATAATGTGGTGACAGAGTCTCTTTACTTATATAGGAGATAGGACACTTATAATGTGGTGACAGAGCCTCTTTACTTATATAGGAGATAGGACACTTATAATGCCGTGACAGAGTCTCTTTAGCCTCTTTACTTATATAGGAGATAGGACACTTATAATGTGGTGACAGAGTCTCTTTACTTATATAGGAGATAGGACACTTATAATGTGGTGACAGAGCCTCTTTACTTATATAGGAGATAGGACACTTATAATGTGGTGACAGGGCCTCTTTAGCCTCTTTACTTATATAGGAGATAGGACACTTATAATGTGGTGACAGAGTCTCTTTACTTATATAGGAGATAGGGCACTTATAATGTGGTGACAGAGTCTCTTTACTTATATAGGAGATAGGGCACTTATAATGTGGTGACAGAGTCTCTTTACTTATATAGGAGATAGGGCACTTATAATGTGGTGACAGAGCCTCTTTACTTATATAGAAGATAGGGCACTTATAATGTGGTAACAGAGCCTCTTTACTTATATAGGAGTTAGGGCACTTATAATGTGGTGACAGAGCCTCTTTACTTATATAGGAGATAGGGCACTTATAATGTGGTGACAGAGCCTCTTTACTTATATAGGAGATAGGACACTTATAATGTGGTGACAGAGCCTCATTACTTATATAGGAGATAGGGCACTTATAATGTGGTGACAGAGCCTCTTTACTTATATAGGAGATAGGGCACTTATAATGTGGTGACAGAGCCTCTTTACTCATATAGGAGATAGGGCACTTATAATGTGGTGACAGAGTCTCTTTACTTATATAGGAATTAGGGCACTTATAATATGGTGACAGAGCCTCTTTACTTATATAGGAGATAGGGCACTTATAATGTGGTAACAGAGCCTCTTTACTTATATAGGAGATAGGGCAGTTATAATGTGGTGACAGAGCCTCTTTACTTATATAGGAGATAGGACACTTATAATGTGGTGACAGAGCCTCTTTACTTATATGGGAGATAGGGCACTTATAATGTGGTGACAGAGCCTCTTTACTTATATAGGAGATAGGGCACTTATAATGTGGTGACAGAGTCTCATTACTTATATAGGAGATAGGGCACTTATAATGTGGTGACAGACCCTCTTTACTTATATAGGAGATAGGACACTTATAATGTGGTGACAGAGCCTCTTTACTTATATGGGAGATAGGGCACTTATAATGTGGTGACAGAGCCTCTTTACTTATATAGGAGATAGGACACTTATAATGTGGTGACAGCCTCTTTACTTATATAGGAGATAGGACACTTATAATGTGGTGACAGAGTCTCATTACTTATATAGGAGATAGGCCACTTATAATGTGGTGACAGAGCCTCTTTACTTATATAGGAGATAGGACACTTATAATGTGGTGACAGAGCCTCTTTACTTATATAGGAGATAGGGCACTTATAATGTGGTGACAGAGCCTCTTTACTTATATAGGAGATAGGACACTTATAATGTGGTGACAGAGCCTCTTTACTTATATAGGAGATAGGGCACTTATAATGTGGTGACAGAGCCTCTTTACTTATATAGGAGATAGGACACTTATAATGTGGTGACAGAGTCTCTTTACTTATATAGGAGATAGGGCACTTATAATGTGGTGACAGAGTCTCTTTACTTATATAGGAGATAGGGCACTTATAATGTGATGACAGAGCCTCTTTACTTATATAGGAGATAGGACACTTATAATGTGGTGACAGAGTCTCTTTACTTATATAGGAGATAGGACACTTATAATGTGGTGACAGAGTCTCTTTACTTATATAGGAGATAGGACACTTATAATGTGGTGACAGCCTCTTTACTTATATAGGAGATAGGGCACTTATAATGTGGTGACAGAGCCTCTTTACTTATATAGGAGATAGGGCACTTATAATGTGGTGACAGAGTCTCTTTACTTATATAGGAGATAGGGCACTTATAATGTGGTGACACAGTCTCTTTACTTATATAGGAGATAGGGCACTTATAATGTGGTGACAGAGCCTCTTTACTTATATAGGAGATAGGACACTTATAATGTGGTGACAGAGCCTCTTTACTTATATAGGAGATAGGACACTTATAATGTGGTGACAGAGCCTCATTACTTATATAGGAGATAGGGCACTTATAATGTGGTGACAGAGCCTCTTTACTTATATAGGCAATAGGGCACTTATAATGTGGTGACAGAGCCTCTTACTTATATAGGAGATAGGACACTTATAATGTGGTGACAGAGTCTCTTTACTTATATAGGAGATAGGGCACTTATAATGTGGTGACAGAGCCTCTTTACTCATATAGGAGATAGGGCACTTATAATGTGGTGACAGAGCCTCTTTACTCATATAGGAGATAGGGCAGTTATAATGTGGTGACAGAGCCTCTTTACTTATATAGGAGATAGGGCAGTTATAATGTGGTGACAGAGCCTCTTTACTTATATAGGAGATAGGACACTTATAATGTGGAGACAGAGTCTCTTTACTTATATAGGAGATAGGACACTTATAATGTGGTGACAGAGCCTCTTTACTTATATAGGAGATAGGACACTTATAATGTGGTGACAGCCTCTTTACTTATATGGGAGATAGGGCACTTATAATGTGGTGACAGAGCCTCTTTACTTATATAGGAGATAGGGCACTTATAATGTGGTGACAGAGTCTCATTACTTATATAGGAGATAGGGCACTTATAATGTGGTGACAGAGCCTCTTTACTTATATAGGAGATAGGACACTTATAATGTGGTGACAGAGCCTCTTTACTTATATAGGAGATAGGACACTTATAATGTGGTGACAGTCTCTTTACTTATATAGGAGATAGGACACTTATAATGTGGTGACAGAGCCTCTTTACTTATATAGGAGATAGGACACTTATAATGTGGTGACAGCCTCTTTACTTATATAGGAGATAGTGCACTTATAATGTGGTGACAGCCTCTTTACTTATATGGGAGATAGGGCACTTATAATGTGGTGACAGAGCCTCTTTACTTATATAGGAGATAGGGCACTTATAATGTGGTGACAGAGTCTCATTACTTATATAGGAGATAGGGCACTTATAATGTGGTGACAGAGCCTCTTTACTTATATAGGAGATAGGACACTTATAATGTGGTGACAGACCCTCTTTACTTATATAGGAGATAGGACACTTATAATGTGGTGACAGAGCCTCTTTACTTATATGGGAGATAGGACACTTATAATGTGATGACAGAGTCTCTTTACTTATATAGGAGATAGGACACTTATAATGTGGTGACAGAGCCTCTTTACTTATATAGGAGATAGGGCACTTATAATGTGGTGACAGAGCCTCTTTACTTATATAGGAGATAGGGCACTTATAATGTGATGACAGAGTCTCTTTACTTATATAGGAGATAGGACACTTATAATGTGGTGACAGAGTCTCTTTACTTATATAGGAGATAGGACACTTATAATGTGGTGACAGAGTCTCTTTACTTATATAGGAGATAGGGCACTTATAATGTGGTGACAGAGCCTCTTTACTTATATAGGAGATAGAAAACTTATAATGTGGTAACAGAGCCTCTTTACTTATATAGGAGATAGGGCAGTTATAATGTGGTGACAGAGTCTCATTACTTATATAGGAGATAGGGCACTTATAATGTGGTGACAGAGCCTCTTTACTTATATGGGAGATAGGGCACTTATAATGTGGTGACAGAGCCTCTTTACTTATATAGGAGATAGGGCACTTATAATGTGGTGACAGAGTCTCATTACTTATATAGGAGATAGGGCACTTATAATGTGGTGACAGAGCCTCTTTACTTATATAGGAGATAGGGCACTTATAATGTGGTGACAAAGTCTCTTTACTTATATAGGAGATAGGACACTTATAATGTGGTGACAGCCTCTTTACTTATATAGGAGATAGGACACTTATAATGTGGTGACAGAGCCTCTTTACTTATATAGGAGATAGGGCACTTATAATGTGGTGACAGAGCCTCTTTACTTATATAGGAGATAGGGCACTTATAATGTGGAGACAGAGCCTCTTTACTTATATAGGAGATAGGGCACTTATAATGTGGTGACAGAGCCTCTTTACTTATATAGGAGATAGGACACTTATAATGTGGTGACAGAGTCTCTTTACTTATATAGGAGATAGGGCACTTATAATGTGGTGACAGAGCCTCTTTACTTATATAGGAGATAGGGCACTTATAATGTGGTGACAGAGCCTCTTTACTTATATAGGAGTTAGGGCACTTATAATGTGGTGACAGAGCCTCTTTACTATATAGGAGATAGGGCACTTATAATGTGGTGACAGAGCCTCTTTACTTATATAGGAGATAGGACACTTATAATGTGGTGACAGAGCCTCTTTACTTATATAGGAGATAGGACACTTATAATGTGGTGACAGAGTCTCTTTACTTATATAGGAGATAGGACACTTATAATGTGGTGACAGAGTCTCTTTACTTATATGGGAGATAGGACACTTATAATGTGGTGACAGAGCCTCTTTACTTATATAGGAGATAGGGCACTTATAGTGTGGTGACAGCCTCTTTACTTATATAGGAGATAGGACACTTATAATGTGGTGACAGAGCCTCTTTACTTATATAGGAGATAGGGCACTTATAGTGTGGTGACAGCCTCTTTACTTATATAGGAGATAGGGCACTTATAGTGTGGTGACAGCCTCTTTACTTATATAGGAGATAGGGCACTTATAATGTGGTGACAGAGTCTCTTTACTTATATAGGAGATAGGGCACTTATAGTGTGGTGACAGCCTCTTTACTTATATAGGAGATAGGACACTTATAATGTGGTGACAGAGCCTCTTTACTTATATAGGAGATAGGGCACTTATAATGTGGTGACAGAGCCTCTTTACTTCTATAGGAGATAGGACACTTATAATGTGGTGACAGAGCCTCTTTACTTATATAGGAGATAGGACACTTATAATGTGGTGACAGCCTCTTTACTTATATAGGAGATAGGACACTTATAATGTGGTGACAGAGCCTCTTTACTTATATAGGAGATAGGGCACTTATAATGTGGTGACAGAGCCTCTTTACTTATATAGAAGATAGGGCACTTATAATGTGGTAACAGAGCCTCTTTACTTATATAGGAGATAGGGCACTTATAATGTGGTGACAGAGCCTCTTTACTTATATAGGAGATAGGGCACTTATAATGTGGTGACAGAGCCTCTTTACTTATATAGGAGATAGGACACTTATAATGTGATGACAGAGCCTCTTTACTTATATAGGAGATAGGACACTTATAATGTGGTGACAGAGTCTCTTTACTTATATAGGAGATAGGACACTTATAATGTGGTGACAGAGTCTCTTTACTTATATAGGAGATAGGACACTTATAATGTGGTGACAGCCTCTTTACTTATATAGGAGATAGGGCACTTATAATGTGGTGACAGAGCCTCTTTACTTATATAGGAGATAGGGCACTTATAATGTGGTGACAGAGTCTCTTTACTTATATAGGAGATAGGGCACTTATAATGTGGTGACACAGTCTCTTTACTTATATAGGAGATAGGGCACTTATAATGTGGTGACAGAGCCTCTTTACTTATATAGGAGATAGGACACTTATAATGTGGTGACAGAGCCTCTTTACTTATATAGGAGATAGGACACTTATAATGTGGTGACAGAGCCTCATTACTTATATAGGAGATAGGGCACTTATAATGTGGTGACAGAGCCTCTTTACTTATATAGGCAATAGGGCACTTATAATGTGGTGACAGAGCCTCTTTACTTATATAGGAGATAGGACACTTATAATGTGGTGACAGAGTCTCTTTACTTATATAGGAGATAGGGCACTTATAATGTGGTGACAGAGCCTCTTTACTCATATAGGAGATAGGGCACTTATAATGTGGTGACAGAGCCTCTTTACTCATATAGGAGATAGGGCAGTTATAATGTGGTGACAGAGCCTCTTTACTTATATAGGAGATAGGGCAGTTATAATGTGGTGACAGAGCCTCTTTACTTATATAGGAGATAGGACACTTATAATGTGGAGACAGAGTCTCTTTACTTATATAGGAGATAGGACACTTATAATGTGGTGACAGAGCCTCTTTACTTATATAGGAGATAGGACACTTATAATGTGGTGACAGCCTCTTTACTTATATGGGAGATAGGGCACTTATAATGTGGTGACAGAGCCTCTTTACTTATATAGGAGATAGGGCACTTATAATGTGGTGACAGAGTCTCATTACTTATATAGGAGATAGGGCACTTATAATGTGGTGACAGAGCCTCTTTACTTATATAGGAGATAGGACACTTATAATGTGGTGACAGAGCCTCTTTACTTATATAGGAGATAGGACACTTATAATGTGGTGACAGTCTCTTTACTTATATAGGAGATAGGACACTTATAATGTGGTGACAGAGCCTCTTTACTTATATAGGAGATAGGACACTTATAATGTGGTGACAGCCTCTTTACTTATATAGGAGATAGTGCACTTATAATGTGGTGACAGCCTCTTTACTTATATGGGAGATAGGGCACTTATAATGTGGTGACAGAGCCTCTTTACTTATATAGGAGATAGGGCACTTATAATGTGGTGACAGAGTCTCATTACTTATATAGGAGATAGGGCACTTATAATGTGGTGACAGAGCCTCTTTACTTATATAGGAGATAGGACACTTATAATGTGGTGACAGACCCTCTTTACTTATATAGGAGATAGGACACTTATAATGTGGTGACAGAGCCTCTTTACTTATATGGGAGATAGGGCACTTATAATGTGGTGACAGAGCCTCTTTACTTATATAGGAGATAGGGCACTTATAATGTGATGACAGAGTCTCTTTACTTATATAGGAGATAGGACACTTATAATGTGGTGACAGAGTCTCTTTACTTATATAGGAGATAGGACACTTATAATGTGGTGACAGAGTCTCTTTACTTATATAGGAGATAGGGCACTTATAATGTGGTGACAGAGCCTCTTTACTTATATAGGAGATAGAAAACTTATAATGTGGTAACAGAGCCTCTTTACTTATATAGGAGATAGGGCAGTTATAATGTGGTGACAGAGTCTCATTACTTATATAGGAGATAGGGCACTTATAATGTGGTGACAGAGCCTCTTTACTTATATGGGAGATAGGGCACTTATAATGTGGTGACAGAGCCTCTTTACTTATATAGGAGATAGGGCACTTATAATGTGGTGACAGAGTCTCATTACTTATATAGGAGATAGGGCACTTATAATGTGGTGACAGAGCCTCTTTACTTATATAGGAGATAGGGCACTTATAATGTGGTGACAAAGTCTCTTTACTTATATAGGAGATAGGACACTTATAATGTGGTGACAGCCTCTTTACTTATATAGGAGATAGGACACTTATAATGTGGTGACAGAGCCTCTTTACTTATATAGGAGATAGGGCACTTATAATGTGGTGACAGAGCCTCTTTACTTATATAGGAGATAGGGCACTTATAATGTGGAGACAGAGCCTCTTTACTTATATAGGAGATAGGGCACTTATAATGTGGTGACAGAGCCTCTTTACTTATATAGGAGATAGGACACTTATAATGTGGTGACAGAGTCTCTTTACTTATATAGGAGATAGGGCACTTATAATGTGGTGACAGAGCCTCTTTACTTATATAGGAGATAGGGCACTTATAATGTGGTGACAGAGCCTCTTTACTTATATAGGAGTTAGGGCACTTATAATGTGGTGACAGAGCCTCTTTACTTATATAGGAGATAGGGCACTTATAATGTGGTGACAGAGCCTCTTTACTTATATAGGAGATAGGACACTTATAATGTGGTGACAGAGCCTCTTTACTTATATAGGAGATAGGGCACTTATAGTGTGGTGACAGCCTCTTTACTTATATAGGAGATAGGACACTTATAATGTGGTGACAGAGCCTCTTTACTTATATAGGAGATAGGGCACTTATAATGTGGTGACAGAGCCTCTTTACTTCTATAGGAGATAGGACACTTATAATGTGGTGACAGAGCCTCTTTACTTATATAGGAGATAGGACACTTATAATGTGGTGACAGCCTCTTTACTTATATAGGAGATAGGACACTTATAATGTGGTGACAGAGCCTCTTTACTTATATAGGAGATAGGGCACTTATAATGTGGTGACAGAGCCTCTTTACTTATATAGAAGATAGGGCACTTATAATGTGGTAACAGAGCCTCTTTACTTATATAGGAGATAGGGCACTTATAATGTGGTGACAGAGCCTCTTTACTTATATAGGAGATAGGGCACTTATAATGTGGTGACAGAGCCTCTTTACTTATATAGGAGATAGGACACTTATAATGTGGTGACAGAGCCTCTTTACTTATATAGGAGATAGGGCATTTATAATGTGGTGACAGAGTCTCTTTACTTATATAGGAGATAGGGCACTTATAATGTGGTGACAGAACCTCTTTACTTATATAGGAGATAGGGCACTTATAATGTGGTGACAGAGTCTCTTTACTTATATAGGAGATAGGACACTTATAATGTGGTGACAGAGCCTCTTTACTTATATAGGAGATAGGACACTTATAATGTGGTGACAGAGCCTCTTTACTTATATAGGAGATAGGGCACTTATAATGTGGTGACAGAGCCTCTTTACTTATATAGGAGATAGGGCACTTATAATGTGGTGACAGAGCCTCTTTACTTATATAGGAGATAGGGCACTTATAATGTGGTGACAGAGCCTCTTTACTTATATAGGAGATAGGGCACTTATAATGTGGTGACAGAGCCTCTTTACTTATATAGGAGATAGGGCACTTATAATGTGGTGACAGAGTCTCTTTACTTATATAGGAGATAGGACACTTATAATGTGGTGACAGCCTCTTTACTTATATAGGAGATAGGGCACTTATAATGTGGTGACAGAGCCTCTTTACTTATATAGGAGATAGGACACTTATAATGTGGTGACAGAGTCTCTTTACTTATAGGAGATAGGGCACTTATAATGTGGTGACAGAGCCTCTTTACTTATATAGGAGATAGGACACTTATAATGTGGTGACAGAGTCTCTTTACTTATATAGGAGATAGGGCACTTATAATGTGGTGACAGAGTCTCTTTACTTATATAGGAGATAGGGCACTTATAATGTGGTGACAGAGTCTCTTTACTTATATAGGAGATAGGACACTTATAATGTGGTGACAGAGCCTCTTTAGCCTCTTTACTTATATAGGAGATAGGACACTTATAATGTGGTGACAGAGTCTCTTTACTTATATAGGAGATAGGGCACTTATAATGTGGTGACAGAGTCTCTTTACTTATATAGGAGATAGGACACTTATAATGTGGTGACAGCCTCTTTACTTATATAGGAGACAGGACACTTATAATGTGGTGACAGAGCCTCTTTACTTATATAGGAGATAGGGCAGTTATAATGTGGTGACAGAGCCTCTTTACTTATATAGGAGATAGGACACTTATAATGTGGTGACAGAGCCTCTTTACTTATATAGGAGATAGGGCACTTATAATGTGGTGACAGAGCCTCTTTACTTATATAGAAGATAGGGCACTTATAATGTGGTAACAGAGCCTCTTTACTTATATAGGAGATAGGGCACTTATAATGTGGTGACAGAGCCTCTTTACTTATATGGGAGATAGGGCACTTATAATGTGGTGACAGAGCCTCTTTACTTATATAGGAGATAGGGCACTTATAATGTGGTGACAGAGTCTCATTACTTATATAGGAGATAGGGCACTTATAATGTGGTGACAGACCCTCTTTACTTATATAGGAGATAGTGCACTTATAATGTGGTGACAGCCTCTTTACTTATATGGGAGATAGGGCACTTATAATGTGGTGACAGAGCCTCTTTACTTATATAGGAGATAGGGCACTTATAATGTGGTGACAGAGTCTCATTACTTATATAGGAGATAGGGCACTTATAATGTGGTGACAGAGCCTCTTTACTTATATAGGAGATAGGACACTTATAATGTGGTGACAGACCCTCTTTACTTATATAGGAGATAGGACACTTATAATGTGGTGACAGAGCCTCTTTACTTATATGGGAGATAGGGCACTTATAATGTGGTGACAGAGCCTCTTTACTTATATAGGAGATAGGGCACTTATAATGTGGTGACAGAGCCTCTTTACTTATATAGGAGATAGAAAACTTATAATGTGGTAACAGAGCCTCTTTACTTATATAGGAGATAGGGCAGTTATAATGTGGTGACAGAGTCTCATTACTTATATAGGAGATAGGGCACTTATAATGTGGTGACAGAGCCTCTTTACTTATATGGGAGATAGGGCACTTATAATGTGGTGACAGAGCCTCTTTACTTATATAGGAGATAGGGCACTTATAATGTGGTGACAGAGTCTCATTACTTATATAGGAGATAGGGCACTTATAATGTGGTGACAGAGCCTCTTTACTTATATAGGAGATAGGGCACTTATAATGTGGTGACAAAGTCTCTTTACTTATATAGGAGATAGGACACTTATAATGTGGTGACAGCCTCTTTACTTATATAGGAGATAGGACACTTATAATGTGGTGACAGAGCCTCTTTACTTATATAGGAGATAGGACACTTATAATGTGGTGACAGTCTCTTTACTTATATAGGAGATAGGGCACTTATAATGTGGTGACAGAGCCTCTTTACTTATATAGGAGATAGGACACTTATAATGTGGTGACAGAGCCTCTTTACTTATATAGGAGATAGGGCACTTATAATGTGGTGACAGAGCCTCTTTACTTATATAGGAGATAGGGCACTTATAATGTGGAGACAGAGCCTCTTTACTTATATAGGAGATAGGGCACTTATAATGTGGTGACAGAGCCTCTTTACTTATATAGGAGATAGGACACTTATAATGTGGTGACAGAGTCTCTTTACTTATATAGGAGATAGGGCACTTATAATGTGGTGACAGAGCCTCTTTACTTATATAGGAGATAGGGCACTTATAATGTGGTGACAGAGCCTCTTTACTTATATAGGAGTTAGGGCACTTATAATGTGGTGACAGAGCCTCTTTACTTATATAGGAGATAGGGCACTTATAATGTGGTGACAGAGCCTCTTTACTTATATAGGAGATAGGACACTTATAATGTGGTGACAGAGCCTCTTTACTTATATAGGAGATAGGACACTTATAATGTGGTGACAGAGCCTCTTTACTTATATAGGAGATAGGACACGTATAATGTGGTGACAGAGCCTCTTTACTTATATAGGAGATAGGGCACTTATAATGTGGTGACAGAGCCTCTTTACTTCTATAGGAGATAGGACACTTATAATGTGGTGACAGAGCCTCTTTACTTATATAGGAGATAGGACACTTATAATGTGGTGACAGCCTCTTTACTTATATAGGAGATAGGACACTTATAATGTGGTGACAGAGCCTCTTTACTTATATAGGAGATAGGGCACTTATAATGTGGTGACAGAGCCTCTTTACTTATATAGAAGATAGGGCACTTATAATGTGGTAACAGAGCCTCTTTACTTATATAGGAGATAGGGCACTTATAATGTGGTGACAGAGCCTCTTTACTTATATAGGAGATAGGACACTTATAATGTGGTGACAGAGCCTCTTTACTTATATAGGAGATAGGGCACTTATAATGTGGTGACAGAGCCTCTTTACTTATATAGAAGATAGGGCACTTATAATGTGGTAACAGAGCCTCTTTACTTATATAGGAGATAGGGCACTTATAATGTGGTGACAGAGCCTCTTTACTTATATAGGAGATAGGACACTTATAATGTGGTGACAGAGCCTCTTTACTTATATAGGAGATAGGGCATTTATAATGTGGTGACAGAGTCTCTTTACTTATATAGGAGATAGGGCACTTATAATGTGGTGACAGAGCCTCTTTACTTATATAGGAGATAGGGCACTTATAATGTGGTGACAGAGTCTCTTTACTTATATAGGAGATAGGACACTTATAATGTGGTGACAGAGCCTCTTTACTTATATAGGAGATAGGACACTTATAATGTGGTGACAGAGCCTCTTTACTTATATAGGAGATAGGGCACTTATAATGTGGTGACAGAGCCTCTTTACTTATATAGGAGATAGGGCACTTATAATGTGGTGACAGAGCCTCTTTACTTATATAGGAGATAGGGCACTTATAATGTGGTGACAGAGCCTCTTTACTTATATAGGAGATAGGGCACTTATAATGTGGTGACAGAGCCTCTTTACTTATATAGGAGATAGGGCACTTATAATGTGGTGACAGAGTCTCTTTACTTATATAGGAGATAGGACACTTATAATGTGGTGACAGCCTCTTTACTTATATAGGAGATAGGGCACTTATAATGTGGTGACAGAGCCTCTTTACTTATATAGGAGATAGGACACTTATAATGTGGTGACAGAGTCTCTTTACTTATATAGGAGATAGGGCACTTATAATGTGGTGACAGAGTCTCTTTACTTATATAGGAGATAGGGCACTTATAATGTGGTGACAGAGTCTCTTTACTTATATAGGAGATAGGACACTTATAATGTGGTGACAGAGCCTCTTTAGCCTCTTTACTTATATAGGAGATAGGACACTTATAATGTGGTGACAGAGTCTCTTTACTTATATAGGAGATAGGGCACTTATAATGTGGTGACAGAGTCTCTTTACTTATATAGGAGATAGGACACTTATAATGTGGTGACAGCCTCTTTACTTATATAGGAGACAGGACACTTATAATGTGGTGACAGAGCCTCTTTACTTATATAGGAGATAGGGCACTTATAATGTGGTGACAGCCTCTTTACTTATATAGGAGATAGGACACTTATAATGTGGTGACAGAGCCTCTTTACTTATATAGGAGATAGGGCACTTATAATGTGGTGACAGAGCCTCTTTACTTATATAGAAGATAGGGCACTTATAATGTGGTAACAGAGCCTCTTTACTTATATAGGAGATAGGGCACTTATAATGTGGTGACAGAGCCTCTTTACTTATATGGGAGATAGGGCACTTATAATGTGGTGACAGAGCCTCTTTACTTATATAGGAGATAGGGCACTTATAATGTGGTGACAGAGTCTCATTACTTATATAGGAGATAGGGCACTTATAATGTGGTGACAGACCCTCTTTACTTATATAGGAGATAGGGCACTTATAATGTGGTGACAGAGTCTCATTACTTATATAGGAGATAGGGCACTTATAATGTGGTGACAGACCCTCTTTACTTATATAGGAGATAGGACACTTATAATGTGGTGACAGAGCCTCTTTACTTATATGGGAGATAGGGCACTTATAATGTGGTGACAGAGCCTCTTTACTTATATAGGAGATAGGGCACTTATAATGTGATGACAGAGTCTCTTTACTTATATAGGAGATAGGACACTTATAATGTGGTGACAGAGTCTCTTTACTTATATAGGAGATAGGACACTTATAATGTGGTGACAGAGTCTCTTTACTTATATAGGAGATAGGGCACTTATAATGTGGTGACAGAGCCTCTTTACATATATAGGAGATAGAAAACTTATAATGTGGTAACAGAGCCTCTTTACTTATATAGGAGATAGGGCAGTTATAATGTGGTGACAGAGTCTCATTACTTATATAGGAGATAGGGCACTTATAATGTGGTGACAGAGCCTCTTTACTTATATGGGAGATAGGGCACTTATAATGTGGTGACAGAGCCTCTTTACTTATATAGGAGATAGGGCACTTATAATGTGGTGACAGAGTCTCATTACTTATATAGGAGATAGGACACTTATAATGTGGTGACAAAGTCTCTTTACTTATATAGGAGATAGGGCACTTATAATGTGGTGACAGCCTCTTTACTTATATAGGAGATAGGGCACTTATAATGTGGTGACAGAGCCTCTTTACTTATATAGGAGATAGGGCACTTATAATGTGGTGACAGAGCCTCTTTACTTATATAGGAGTTAGGGCACTTATAATGTGGTGACAGAGCCTCTTTACTTATATAGGAGATAGGGCACTTATAATGTGGTGACAGAGCCTCTTTACTTATATAGGAGATAGGACACTTATAATGTGGTGACAGAGCCTCTTTACTTATATAGGAGATAGGGCACTTATAATGTGGTGACAGAGCCTCTTTACTTATATAGGAGATAGGACACTTATAATGTGGTGACAGAGCCTCTTTACTTATATAGGAGATAGGGCACTTATAATGTGGTGACAGAGCCTCTTTACTTCTATAGGAGATAGGACACTTATAATGTGGTGACAGAGCCTCTTTACTTATATAGGAGATAGGACACTTATAATGTGGTGACAGCCTCTTTACTTATATAGGAGATAGGACACTTATAATGTGGTGACAGAGCCTCTTTACTTATATAGGAGATAGGGCACTTATAATGTGGTGACAGCCTCTTTACTTATATAGGAGATAGGACACTTATAATGTGGTGACAGAGCCTCTTTACTTATATAGGAGATAGGACACTTATAATGTGGTGACAGAGTCTCTTTACTTATATAGAAGATAGGGCACTTATAATGTGGTAACAGAGCCTCTTTACTTATATAGGAGATAGGGCACTTATAATGTGGTGACAGAGCCTCTTTACTTATATAGGAGATAGGGCACTTATAATGTGGTGACAGAGCCTCTTTACTTATATAGAAGATAGGGCACTTATAATGTGGTAACAGAGCCTCTTTACTTATATAGGAGATAGGGCACTTATAATGTGGTGACAGAGCCTCTTTACTTATATAGGAGATAGGGCACTTATAATGTGGTGACAGAGCCTCTTTACTTATATAGGAGATAGGACACTTATAATGTGGTGACAGAGCCTCTTTACTTATATAGGAGATAGGGCATTTATAATGTGGTGACAGAGTGTCTTTACTTATATAGGAGATAGGGCACTTATAATGTGGTGACAGAGCCTCTTTACTTATATAGGAGATAGGGCACTTATAATGTGGTGACAGAGTCTCTTTACTTATATAGGAGATAGGACACTTATAATGTGGTGACAGAGCCTCTTTACTTATATAGGAGATAGGACACTTATAATGTGGTGACAGAGCCTCTTTACTTATATAGGAGATAGGGCACTTATAATGTGGTGACAGAGCCTCTTTACTTATATAGGAGATAGGGCACTTATAATGTGGTGACAGAGCCTCTTTACTTATATAGGAGATAGGGCACTTATAATGTGGTGACAGAGCCTCTTTACTTATATAGGAGATAGGGCACTTATAATGTGGTGACAGAGCCTCTTTACTTATATAGGAGATAGGGCACTTATAATGTGGTGACAGAGTCTCTTTACTTATATAGGAGATAGGACACTTATAATGTGGTGACAGCCTCTTTACTTATATAGGAGATAGGGCACTTATAATGTGGTGACAGAGCCTCTTTACTTATATAGGAGATAGGACACTTATAATGTGGTGACAGAGTCTCTTTACTTATAGGAGATAGGGCACTTATAATGTGGTGACAGAGCCTCTTTACTTATATAGGAGATAGGACACTTATAATGTGGTGACAGAGCCTCTTTACTTATATAGGAGATAGGGCATTTATAATGTGGTGACAGAGTCTCTTTACTTATATAGGAGATAGGGCACTTATAATGTGGTGACAGAGCCTCTTTACTTATATAGGAGATAGGGCACTTATAATGTGGTGACAGAGTCTCTTTACTTATATAGGAGATAGGACACTTATAATGTGGTGACAGAGCCTCTTTACTTATATAGGAGATAGGACACTTATAATGTGGTGACAGAGCCTCTTTACTTATATAGGAGATAGGACACTTATAATGTGGTGACAGAGCCTCTTTACTTATATAGGAGATAGGACACTTATAATGTGGTGACAGAGCCTCTTTACTTATATAGGAGATAGGACACTTATAATGTGGTGACAGAGTCTCTTTACTTATATAGGAGATAGGGCACTTATAATGTGGTGACAGAGCCTCTTTACTTATATAGGAGATAGGGCACTTATAATGTGGTGACAGAGCCTCTTTACTTATATAGGAGATAGGGCACTTATAATGTGGTGACAGAGCCTCTTTACTTATATAGGAGATAGGGCACTTATAATGTGGTGACAGAGCCTCTTTACTTATATAGGAGATAGGGCACTTATAATGTGGTGACAGAGTCTCTTTACTTATATAGGAGATAGGACACTTATAATGTGGTGACAGCCTCTTTACTTATATAGGAGATAGGGCACTTATAATGTGGTGACAGAGCCTCTTTACTTATATAGGAGATAGGACACTTATAATGTGGTGACAGAGTCTCTTTACTTATAGGAGATAGGGCACTTATAATGTGGTGACAGAGCCTCTTTACTTATATAGGAGATAGGACACTTATAATGTGGTGACAGAGTCTCTTTACTTATATAGGAGATAGGGCACTTATAATGTGGTGACAGAGTCTCTTTACTTATATAGGAGATAGGGCACTTATAATGTGGTGACAGAGTCTCTTTACTTATATAGGAGATAGGACACTTATAATGTGGTGACAGAGCCTCTTTAGCCTCTTTACTTATATAGGAGATAGGACACTTATAATGTGGTGACAGAGTCTCTTTACTTATATAGGAGATAGGGCACTTATAATGTGGTGACAGAGTCTCTTTACTTATATAGGAGATAGGACACTTATAATGTGGTGACAGCCTCTTTACTTATATAGGAGATAGGACACTTATAATGTGGTGACAGAGCCTCTTTACTTATATAGGAGATAGGGCACTTATAATGTGGTGACAGAGCCTCTTTACTTATATAGAAGATAGGGCACTTATAATGTGGTAACAGAGCCTCTTTACTTATATAGGAGATAGGACACTTATAATGTGGTGACAGAGCCTCTTTACTTATATGGGAGATAGGGCACTTATAATGTGGTGACAGAGCCTCTTTACTTATATAGGAGATAGGGCACTTATAATGTGGTGACAGAGTCTCATTACTTATATAGGAGATAGGGCACTTATAATGTGGTGACAGACCCTCTTTACTTATATAGGAGATAGGGCACTTATAATGTGGTGACAGAGTCTCATTACTTATATAGGAGATAGGGCACTTATAATGTGGTGACAGACCCTCTTTACTTATATAGGAGATAGGACACTTATAATGTGGTGACAGAGCCTCTTTACTTATATGGGAGATAGGGCACTTATAATGTGGTGACAGAGCCTCTTTACTTATATAGGAGATAGGGCACTTATAATGTGATGACAGAGTCTCTTTACTTATATAGGAGATAGGACACTTATAATGTGGTGACAGAGTCTCTTTACTTATATAGGAGATAGGACACTTATAATGTGGTGACAGAGTCTCTTTACTTATATAGGAGATAGGGCACTTATAATGTGGTGACAGAGCCTCTTTACTTATATAGGAGATAGAAAACTTATAATGTGGTAACAGAGCCTCTTTACTTATATAGGAGATAGGGCAGTTATAATGTGGTGACAGAGTCTCATTACTTATATAGGAGATAGGGCACTTATAATGTGGTGACAGAGCCTCTTTACTTATATGGGAGATAGGGCACTTATAATGTGGTGACAGAGCCTCTTTACTTATATAGGAGATAGGGCACTTATAATGTGGTGACAGAGTCTCATTACTTATATAGGAGATAGGGCACTTATAATGTGGTGACAGAGCCTCTTTACTTATATAGGAGATAGGGCACTTATAATGTGGTGACAAAGTCTCTTTACTTATATAGGAGATAGGACACTTATAATGTGGTGACAGCCTCTTTACTTATATAGGAGATAGGGCACTTATAATGTGGTGACAGAGCCTCTTTACTTATATAGGAGATAGGGCACTTATAATGTGGTGACAGAGCCTCTTTACTTATATAGGAGTTAGGGCACTTATAATGTGGTGACAGAGCCTCTTTACTTATATAGGAGATAGGGCACTTATAATGTGGTGACAGAGCCTCTTTACTTATATAGGAGATAGGACACTTATAATGTGGTGACAGAGCCTCTTTACTTATATAGGAGATAGGGCACTTATAATGTGGTGACAGAGCCTCTTTACTTATATAGGAGATAGGACACTTATAATGTGGTGACAGAGCCTCTTTACTTATATAGGAGATAGGGCACTTATAATGTGGTGACAGAGCCTCTTTACTTCTATAGGAGATAGGACACTTATAATGTGGTGACAGAGCCTCTTTACTTATATAGGAGATAGGACACTTATAATGTGGTGACAGCCTCTTTACTTATATAGGAGATAGGACACTTATAATGTGGTGACAGAGCCTCTTTACTTATATAGGAGATAGGGCACTTATAATGTGGTGACAGCCTCTTTACTTATATAGGAGATAGGACACTTATAATGTGGTGACAGAGCCTCTTTACTTATATAGGAGATAGGGCACTTATAATGTGGTGACAGAGCCTCTTTACTTATATAGAAGATAGGGCACTTATAATGTGGTAACAGAGCCTC
The DNA here is from genome assembly GCF_050947455.1 of Rhinoderma darwinii. Lineage (NCBI taxonomy): Eukaryota > Metazoa > Chordata > Amphibia > Anura > Rhinodermatidae > Rhinoderma > Rhinoderma darwinii. Next base: position 59,221 of record NW_027464023.1, on the reverse strand, counting down.
TTTACTTATATAGGAGAAAAGGCACTTATAATGTGGTGACAGAGCCTCTTTACTTATATAGGAGATAGGGCACTTATAATGTGGTGACAGAGCCTCTTTACTTATATAGGAGATAGGACACTTATAATGTGGTGACAGAGCCTCTTTACTTATATAGGAGATAGGGCATTTATAATGTGGTGACAGAGTGTCTTTACTTATATAGGAGATAGGGCACTTATAATGTGGTGACAGAGCCTCTTTACTTATATAGGAGATAGGGCACTTATAATGTGGTGACAGAGTCTCTTTACTTATATAGGAGATAGGACACTTATAATGTGGTGACAGAGCCTCTTTACTTATATAGGAGATAGGGCACTTATAATGTGGTGACAGAGTCTCTTTACTTATATAGGAGATAGGGCACTTATAATGTGGTGACAGAGCCTCTTTACTTATATAGGAGATAGGACACTTATAATGTGGTGACAGAGCCTCTTTACTTATATAGGAGATAGGGCACTTATAATGTGGTGACAGAGCCTCTTTACTTATATAGGAGATAGGGCACTTATAATGTGGTGACAGAGCCTCTTTACTTATATAGGAGATAGGGCACTTATAATGTGGTGACAGAGCCTCTTTACTTATATAGGAGATAGGGCACTTATAATGTGGTGACAGAGCCTCTTTACTTATATAGGAGATAGGGCACTTATAATGTGGTGACAGAGTCTCTTTACTTATATAGGAGATAGGACACTTATAATGTGGTGACAGCCTCTTTACTTATATAGGAGATAGGGCACTTATAATGTGGTGACAGAGCCTCTTTACTTATATAGGAGATAGGACACTTATAATGTGGTGACAGAGTCTCTTTACTTATAGGAGATAGGGCACTTATAATGTGGTGACAGAGCCTCTTTACTTATATAGGAGATAGGACACTTATAATGTGGTGACAGAGTCTCTTTACTTATATAGGAGATAGGGCACTTATAATGTGGTGACAGAGTCTCTTTACTTATATAGGAGATAGGACACTTATAATGTGGTGACAGAGCCTCTTTAGCCTCTTTACTTATATAGGAGATAGGACACTTATAATGTGGTGACAGAGTCTCTTTACTTATATAGGAGATAGGGCACTTATAATGTGGTGACAGAGTCTCTTTACTTATATAGGAGATAGGACACTTATAATGTGGTGACAGCCTCTTTACTTATATAGGAGACAGGACACTTATAATGTGGTGACAGAGCCTCTTTACTTATATAGGAGATAGGGCACTTATAATGTGGTGACAGCCTCTTTACTTATATAGGAGATAGGACACTTATAATGTGGTGACAGAGCCTCTTTACTTATATAGGAGATAGGGCACTTATAATGTGGTGACAGAGCCTCTTTACTTATATAGAAGATAGGGCACTTATAATGTGGTAACAGAGCCTCTTTACTTATATAGGAGATAGGGCACTTATAATGTGGTGACAGAGCCTCTTTACTTATATAGGAGATAGGGCACTTATAATGTGGTGACAGAGCCTCTTTACTTATATAGGAGATAGGGCACTTATAATGTGGTGACAAAGTCTCATTACTTATATAGGAGATAGGACACTTATAATGTGGTGACAGAGCCTCTTTACTTATATAGGAGATAGGGCATTTATAATGTGGTGACAGAGTCTCATTACTTATATAGGAGATAGGACACTTATAATGTGGTGACAGAGCCTCTTTACTTATATAGGAGATAGGGCACTTATAATGTGGTGACAGAGTCTCATTACTTATATAGGAGATAGGACACTTATAATGTGGTGACAGAGCCTCTTTACTTATATAGGAGATAGGGCATTTATAATGTGGTGACAGAGTCTCTTTACTTATATAGGAGATAGGGCACTTATAATGTGGTGACAGAGCCTCTTTACTTATATAGGAGATAGGGCACTTATAATGTGGTGACAGAGTCGCTTTACTTATATAGGAGATAGGACACTTATAATGTGGTGACAGAGCCTCTTTACTTATATAGGAGATAGGACACTTATAATGTGGTGACAGAGCCTCTTTACTTATATAGGAGATAGGGCACGTATAATGTGGTGACAGAGCCTCTTTACTTATATAGGAGATAGGACACTTATAATGTGGTGACAGAGCCTCTTTACTTATATAGGAGATAGGGCACTTATAATGTGGTGACAGAGCCTCTTTACTTATATAGGAGATAGGGCACTTATAATGTGGTGACAGAGTCTCTTTACTTATATAGGAGATAGGACACTTATAATGTGGTGACAGAGCCTCTTTACTTATATAGGAGATAGGACACTTATAATGTGGTGACAGAGTCTCTTTACTTATAGGAGATAGGGCACTTATAATGTGGTGACAGAGTCTCTTTACTTATATAGGAGATAGGACACTTATAATGTGGTGACAGCCTCTTTACTTATATAGGAGATAGGGCACTTATAATGTGGTGACAGAGTCTCTTTACTTATATAGGAGATAGGGCACTTATAATGTGGTGACAGAGTCTCTTTACTTATATAGGAGATAGGACACTTATAATGTGGTGACAGAGCCTCTTTAGCCTCTTTACTTATATAGGAGATAGGACACTTATAATGTGGTGACAGAGTCTCTTTACTTATATAGGAGATAGGGCACTTATAATGTGGTGATAGAGTCTCTTTACTTATATAGGAGATAGGGCACTTATAATGTGGTGACAGAGTCTCTTTACTTATATAGGAGATAGGGCACTTATAATGTGGTGACAGAGTCTCTTTACTTATATAGGAGATAGGGCACTTATAATGTGGTGACAGAGTCTCTTTACTTATATAGGAGATAGGGCACTTATAATGTGGTGACAGCCTCTTTACTTATATAGGAGACAGGACACTTATAATGTGGTGACAGAGCCTCTTTACTTATATAGGAGATAGGGCACTTATAATGTGGTGACAGAGCCTCTTTACTTATATAGGAGATAGGGCACTTATAATGTGGTGACAGAGTCTCATTACTTATATAGGAGATAGGACACTTATAATGTGGTGACAGAGCCTCTTTACTTATATAGGAGATAGGGCATTTATAATGTGGTGACAGAGTCTCTTTACTTATATAGGAGATAGGGCACTTATAATGTGGTGACAGAGCCTCTTTACTTATATAGGAGATAGGGCACTTATAATGTGGTGACAGAGTCGCTTTACTTATATAGGAGATAGGACACTTATAATGTGGTGACAGAGCCTCTTTACTTATATAGGAGATAGGACACTTATAATGTGGTGACAGAGCCTCTTTACTTATATAGGAGATAGGGCACGTATAATGTGGTGACAGAGCCTCTTTACTTATATAGGAGATAGGACACTTATAATGTGGTGACAGAGCCTCTTTACTTATATAGGAGATAGGACACTTATAATGTGGTGACAGAGCCTCTTTACTTATATAGGAGATAGGACACTTATAATGTGGTGACAGAGCCTCTTTACTTATATAGGAGATAGGGCACTTATAATGTGGTGACAGAGCCTCTTTACTTATATAGGATATAGGGCACTTATAATGTGGTGACAGAGTCTCTTTACTTATAGGAGATAGGGCACTTATAATGTGGTGACAGAGTCTCTTTACTTATATAGGAGATAGGACACTTATAATGTGGTGACAGAGCCTCTTTACTTATATAGGAGATAGGGCACTTATAATGTGGTGACAGCCTCTTTACTTATATAGGAGATAGGGCACTTATAATGTGGTGACAGAGTCTCTTTACTTATATAGGAGATAGGACACTTATAATGTGGTGACAGAGTCTCTTTACTTATATAGGAGATAGGGCACTTATAATGTGGTGACAGAGTCTCTTTACTTATATAGGAGATAGGGCACTTATAATGTGGTGACAGAGTCTCTTTACTTATATATGAGATAGGGCACTTATAATGTGGTGACAGAGTCTCTTTACTTATATAGGAGATAGGGCACTTATAATGTGGTGACAGAGTCTCTTTACTTATATAGGAGATAGGGCACTTATAATGTGGTGACAGAGTCTCTTTACTTATATAGGAGACAGGACACTTAGAATGTGGTGACAGCCTCTTTACTTATATAGGAGACAGGACACTTATAATGTGGTGACAGAGCCTCTTTACTTATATAGGAGATAGGGCACTTATAATGTGGTGACAGCCTCTTTACTTATATAGGAGATAGGGCACTTATAATGTGGTGACAGAGCCTCTTTACTTATATAGGAGATAGGGCACTTATAATGTGGTGACAGAGCCTCTTTACTTATATAGGAGATAGGGCACTTATAATGTGGTGACAGAGCCTCTTTACTTATATAGGAGATAGGACACTTATAATGTGGTGACAGAGCCTCTTTACTTATATAGGAGATAGGGCATTTATAATGTGGTGACAGAGTCTCTTTACTTATATAGGAGATAGGGCACTTATAATGTGGTGACAGAGCCTCTTTACTTATATAGGAGATAGGACACTTATAATGTGGTGACAGAGCCTCATTACTTATATAGGAGATAGGACACTTATAATGTGGTGACAGAGCCTCTTTACTTATATAGGAGATAGGGCACTTATAATGTGGTGACAGAGCCTCTTTACTTATATAGGAGATAGGGCACTTATAATGTGGTGACAGAGCCTCTTTACTTATATAGGAGATAGGGCACTTATAATGTGGTGACAGAGCCTCTTTACTTATATAGGAGATAGGGCACTTATAATGTGGTGACAGAGCCTCTTTACTTATATAGGAGATAGGGCACTTATAATGTGGTGACAGAGCCTCTTTACTTATATAGGAGATAGGGCACTTATAATGTGGTGACAGAGCCTCTTTACTTATATAGGAGATAGGGCACTTATAATGTGGTGACAGAGTCTCTTTACTTATATAGGAGATAGGACACTTATAATGTGGTGACAGAGCCTCTTTACTTATATAGGAGATAGGACACTTATAATGTGGTGACAGAGTCTCTTTACTTATAGGAGATAGGGCACTTATAATGTGGTGACAGAGTCTCTTTACTTATATAGGAGATAGGACACTTATAATGTGGTGACAGCCTCTTTACTTATATAGGAGATAGGGCACTTATAATGTGGTGACAGAGTCTCTTTACTTATATAGGAGATAGGGCACTTATAATGTGGTGACAGAGTCTCTTTACTTATATAGGAGATAGGACACTTATAATGTGGTGACAGAGCCTCTTTAGCCTCTTTACTTATATAGGAGATAGGACACTTATAATGTGGTGACAGAGTCTCTTTACTTATATAGGAGATAGGGCACTTATAATGTGGTGATAGAGTCTCTTTACTTATATAGGAGATAGGGCACTTATAATGTGGTGACAGAGTCTCTTTACTTATATAGGAGATAGGGCACTTATAATGTGGTGACAGAGTCTCTTTACTTATATAGGAGATAGGGCACTTATAATGTGGTGACAGCCTCTTTACTTATATAGGAGACAGGACACTTATAATGTGGTGACAGAGCCTCTTTACTTATATAGGAGATAGGGCACTTATAATGTGGTGACAGAGCCTCTTTACTTATATAGGAGATAGGGCACTTATAATGTGGTGACAGTCTCTTTACTTATATAGGAGATAGGGCACTTATAATGTGGTGACAGAGTCTCTTTACTTATATAGGAGATAGGGCACTTATAATGTGGAGACAGAGCCTCTTTAGCCTCTTTACTTATATAGGAGATAGGACACTTATAATGTGGTGACAGAGTCTCTTTACTTATATAGGAGATAGGGCACTTATAATGTGGTGACAGAGTCTCTTTACTTATATAGGAGATAGGGCACTTATAATGTGGTGACAGAGTCTCTTTACTTATATAGCAGATAGGGCACTTATAATGTGGTGACAGAGTCTCTTTACTTATATAGGAGATAGGGCACTTATAATGTGGTGACAGAGTCTCTTTACTTATATAGGAGATAGGGCACTTATAATGTGGTGACAGCCTCTTTACTTATATAGGAGATAGGGCACTTATAATGTGGTGACAGAGCCTCTTTACTTATATAGGAGATAGGGCACTTATAATGTGGTGACAGAGTCTCTTTACTTATATAGGAGATAGGGCACTTATAATGTGGTGACAGTCTCTTTACTTATATAGGAGATAGGGCACTTATAATGTGGAGACAGAGCCTCTTTACTTATATAGGAGATAGGACACTTATAATGTGGGGACAGTCTCTTTACTTATATAGGAGATAGGGCACTTATAATGTGGTGACAGAGTCTCTTCACTTATATAGGAGATAGGGCACTTTTAATGTGGTGACAGAGCCTCTTTACTTATATAGGAGATAGGACACTTATAATGTGGTGACAGAGTCTCTTTACTTATATAGGAGATAGGGCACTTATAATGTGGAGACAGAGCCTCTTTACTTATATAGGAGATAGGACACTTATAATGTGGTGACAGAGCCTCATTACTTATATAGGAGATAGGACACTTATAATGTGGTGACAGAGTCTCTTTACTTATATAGGAGATAGGGCACTTATAATGTGGTGACAGAGCCTCTTTACTTATATAGGAGATAGGACACTTATAATGTGGTGACAGAGCCTCTTTACTTATATAGGAGATAGGACACTTATAATGTGGTGACAGAGTCTCTTTACTTATATAGGAGATAGGACACTTATAATGTGGTGACAGCCTCTTTACTTATATAGGAGATAGGACACTTATAATGTGGTGACAGAGTCTCTTTACTTATATAGGAGATAGGACACTTATAATGTGGTGACAGAGCCTCTTTACTTATATAGGAGATAGGACACTTATAATGTGGTGACAGAGTCTCTTTACTTATATAGGAGATAGGACACTTATAATGTGGTGACAGCCTCTTTACTTATATAGGAGATAGGACACTTATAATGTGGTGACAGAGTCTCTTTACTTATATAGGAGATAGGGCACTTATAATGTGGTGACAGAGTCTCTTTACTTATATAGGAGATAGGGCACTTATAATGTGGTGACAGAGTCTCTTTACTTATATAGGAGATAGGGCACTTATAATGTGGTGACAGAGTCTCTTTACTTATATAGGAGATAGGGCACTTATAATGTGGTGACAGAGTCTCTTTACTTATATAGGAGATAGGGCACTTATAATGTGGTGACAGCCTCTTTACTTATATAGGAGACAGGACACTTATAATGTGGTGACAGAGCCTCTTTACTTATATAGGAGATAGGGCACTTATAATGTGGTGACAGAGCCTCTTTACTTATATAGGAGATAGGGCACTTATAATGTGGTGACAGTCTCTTTACTTATATAGGAGATAGGGCACTTATAATGTGGTGACAGAGTCTCTTTACTTATATAGGAGATAGGGCACTTATAATGTGGAGACAGAGCCTCTTTACTTATATAGGAGATAGGACACTTATAATGTGGTGACAGAGTCTCTTTACTTATATAGGAGATAGGACACTTATAATGTGGTGACAGAGCCTCTTTACTTATATAGGAGATAGGACACTTATAATGTGGTGACAGAGTCTCTACTTATATAGGAGATAGGGCACTTATAATGTGGTGACAGAGTCTCTTTACTTATATAGGAGATAGGACACTTATAATGTGGTGACAGAGCCTCTTTACTTATATAGGAGATAGGACACTTATAATGTGGTGACAGAACCTCTTTACTTATATAGGAGATAGGACACTTATAATGTGGTGACAGCCTCTTTACTTATATAGGAGATAGGACACTTATAATGTGGTGACAGAGTCTCTTTACTTATAGGAGATAGGGCACTTATAATGTGGTGACAGAGTCTCTTTACTTATATAGGAGATAGGACACTTATAATGTGGTGACAGCCTCTTTACTTATATAGGAGATAGGGCACTTATAATGTGGTGACAGAGTCTCTTTACTTATATAGGAGATAGGGCACTTATAATGTGGTGACAGAGTCTCTTTACTTATATAGGAGATAGGACACTTATAATGTGGTGACAGAGCCTCTTTAGCCTCTTTACTTATATAGGAGATAGGACACTTATAATGTGGCGACAGAGTCTCTTTACTTATATAGGAGATAGGGCACTTATAATGTGGTGACAGAGTCTCTTTACTTATATAGGAGATAGGGCACTTATAATGTGGTGACAGAGTCTCTTTACTTATATAGGAGATAGGGCACTTATAATGTGGTGACAGAGTCTCTTTACTTATATAGGAGATAGGGCACTTATAATGTGGTGACAGAGTCTCTTTACTTATATAGGAGATAGGGCACTTATAATGTGGTGACAGCCTCTTTACTTATATAGGAGACAGGACACTTATAATGTGGTGACAGAGCCTCTTTACTTATATAGGAGATAGGGCACTTATAATGTGGTGACAGTCTCTTTACTTATATAGGAGATAGGGCACTTATAATGTGGTGACAGAGTCTCTTTACTTATATAGGAGATAGGGCACTTATAATGTGGAGACAGAGCCTCTTTAGCCTCTTTACTTATATAGGAGATAGGACACTTATAATGTGGTGACAGAGTCTCTTTACTTATATAGGAGATAGGGCACTTATAATGTGGTGACAGAGTCTCTTTACTTATATAGGAGATAGGGCACTTATAATGTGGTGACAGAGTCTCTTTACTTATATAGGAGATAGGGCACTTATAATGTGGTGACAGAGTCTCTTTACTTATATAGGAGATAGGGCACTTATAATGTGGTGACAGTGTCTCTTTACTTATATAGGAGATAGGGCACTTATAATGTGGTGACAGCCTCTTTACTTATATAGGAGATAGGGCACTTATAATGTGGTGACAGAGCCTCTTTACTTATATAGGAGATAGGGCACTTATAATGTGGAGACAGAGCCTCTTTACTTATATAGGAGATAGGGCACTTATAATGTGGTGACAGAGTCTCTTTACTTATATAGGAGATAGGACACTTATAATGTGGGGACAGTCTCTTTACTTATATAGGAGATAGGGCACTTATAATGTGGTGACAGAGTCTCTTCACTTATATAGGAGATAGGGCACTTATAATGTGGTGACAGAGTCTCTTTACTTATATAGGAGATAGGGCACTTATAATGTGGTGACAGAGCCTCTTTACTTATATAGGAGATAGGACACTTATAATGTGGTGACAGAGCCTCTTTACTTATATAGGAGATAGGACACTTATAATGTGGTGACAGAGTCTCTTTACTTATATAGGAGATAGGGCACTTATAATGTGGAGACAGAGCCTCTTTACTTATATAGGAGATAGGACACTTATAATGTGGTGACAGAGTCTCTTTACTTATATAGGAGATAGGGCACTTATAATGTGGTGACAGAGCCTCTTTACTTATATAGGAGATAGGACACTTATAATGTGGTGACAGAGCCTCTTTACTTATATAGGAGATAGGACACTTATAATGTGGTGACAGAGTCTCTTTACTTATATAGGAGATAGGACACTTATAATGTGGTGACAGAGCCTCTTTACTTATATAGGAGATAGGACACTTATAATGTGGTGACAGAGCCTCTTTACTTATATAGGAGATAGGGCACTTATAATGTGGTGACAGACCCTCTTTACTTATATAGGAGATAGGGCACTTATAATGTGGAGACAGAGCCTCATTACTTATATAGGAGATAGGGCACTTATAATGTGGTGACAGAGCCTCTTTACTTATATAGGAGATAGGGCACTTATAATGTGGTGACAGAGCCTCTTTACTTATATAGGAGATAGGACACTTATAATGTGGTGACAGAGCCTCTTTACTTATATAGGAGATAGGGCACTTATAATGTAGTGACAGAGTCTCTTTACTTATATAGGAGATAGGACACTTATAATGTGGTGACAGAGCCTCTTTACTTATATAGGAGATAGGACACTTATAATGTGGTGACAGAGTCTCTTTACTTATATAGGAGATAGGACACTTATAATGTGGTGACAGCCTCTTTACTTATATAGAGATAGGACACTTATAATGTGGTGACAGAGTCTCTTTACTTATATAGGAGATAGGGCACTTATAATGTGGTGACAGAGTCTCTTTACTTATATAGGAGATAGGGCACTTATAATGTGGTGACAGAGTCTCTTTACTTATATAGGAGATAGGGCACTTATAATGTGGTGACAGAGTCTCTTTACTTATATAGGAGATAGGACACTTATAATGTGGTGACAGAGCCTCTTTAATTATATAGGAAATAGGACACTTATAATATGGTGACAGAGTCTCTTTACTTATATAGGAGATAGGGCACTTATAATGTGGTGACAGAGTCTCTTTACTTATATAGGAGATAGGACACTTATAATGTGGTGACAGAGTCTCTTTACTTATATAGGAGATAGGACACTTATAATGTGGTGACAGAGCCTCTTTAATTATATAGGAAATAGGACACTTATAATATGGTGACAGAGCCTCTTTACTTATATAGGAGATAGGGCACTTATAATGTGGTGACAGAGTCTCTTTACTTATATAGGAGATAGGGCACTTATAATGTGGTGACAGAGTCTCTTTACTTATATAGGAGATAGGACACTTATAATGTGGTGACAGAGCCTCTTTAATTATATAGGAAATAGGACACTTATAATGTGGTGACAGCCTCTTTACTTATATAGGAGATAGGACACTTATAATGTGGTGACATGGTCTCTTTACTTATATAGGAGATAGGACACTTATAATGTGGTGACAGAGTCTCTTTACTTATATAGGAGATAGTATACTTATAATGTGGTGACAGAGCCTCTTTACTTATATAGGAGATAGGACACTTATAATATGGTGACATGGTCTCTTTACTTATATAGGAGATAGGACACTTATAATGTGGTGACAGAGTCTCTTTACTTATATAGGAGATAGTATACTTATAATGTGGTGACAGAGCCTCTTTACTTATATAGGAGATAGGGCACTTATAATGTGGTGACAGAGCCTCTTTACTTATATAGGAGATAGGACACTTATAATGTGGTGACAGGGTCTCTTTACTTATATAGGAGATGGGGTACTTATAATGTGGTGACAGAGCCTCTTTACTTATATAGGAGATAGGGCACTTATAATGTGGTGACAGAGTCTCATTACTTATATAGGAGATAGGGCACTTATAATGTGGTGACAGAGTCTCATTACTTATATAGGAGATAGGGCACTTATAATGTGGTGACAGAGCCTCTTTACTTATATAGGAGATAGGGCACTTATAATGTGGTGACAGAGTCTCATTACTTATATAGGAGATAGGACACTTATAATGTGGTGACAGAGCCTCATTACTTATATAGAAGATAGGACACTTATAATGTGGTGACAGAGCCTCTTTACTTATATAGGAGATAGGGCACTTATAATGTGGTGACAGAGCCTCTTTACTTATATAGGAGATAGGGCACTTATAATGTGGTGACAGAGCCTCTTTACTTATATAGGAGATAGGGCAGTTATAATGTGGTGACAGAGTCTCTTTACTTATATAGGAGATAGGGCACTTATAATATGGTGACAGAGCCTCTTTACTTATATAGGAGATAGGGCACTTATAATGTGGTGACAGAGTCTCTTTACTTATATAGGAGATAGGGCACTTATAATGTGGTGACAGAGCCTCTTTACTTATATAGGAGATAGGGCACTTATAATGTGGTGACAGCCTCTTTACTTATATAGGAGATAGGACACTTATAATGTGGTGACAGAGCCTCTTTACTTATATAGGAGATAGGGCACTTATAATGTGGTGACAGAGCCTCTTTACTTATATAGGAGATAGGGCACTTATAATGTGGTGACAGAGCCTCTTTACTTATATAGGAGATAGGGCACTTATAATGTGGTGACAGAGCCTCTTTACTTATATAGGAGATAGGACACTTATAATGTGGTGACAGAGCCTCTTTACTTATATAGGAGATAGGGCACTTATAATGTGGTAACAGAGCCTCTTTACTTATATAGGGGATAGGGCACTTATAATGTGGTGACAGAGCCTCTTTACTTATATAGGAGATAGGGCACTTATAATGTGGTAACAGAGCCTCTTTACTTATATAGGGGATAGGGCACTTATAATGTGGTGACAGAGCCTCTTTACTTATATAGGAGATAGGACACTTATAATGTGGTGACAGAGTCTCTTTACTTATATAGGAGATAGGGCACTTATAATGTGGTGACAGAGTCTCATTACTTATATAGGAGATAGGGCACTTATAATGTGGTGACAGAGTCTCTTTACTTATATAGGAGATAGGGCACTTATAATGTGGTGACAGAGCCTCTTTACTTATATAGGAGATAGGGCACTTATAATGTGGTGACAGAGCCTCTTTACTTATATAGGAGATAGGGCACTTATAATGTGGTAACAGAGCCTCTTTACTTATATAGGGGATAGGGCACTTATAATGTGGTGACAGAGCCTCTTTACTTATATAGGAGATAGGACACTTATAATGTGGTGACAGAGTCTCTTTACTTATATAGGAGATAGGGCACTTATAATGTGGTGACAGAGTCTCATTACTTATATAGGAGATAGGGCACTTATAATGTGGTGACAGAGTCTCTTTACTTATATAGGAGATAGGGCACTTATAATGTGGTGACAGAGCCTCTTTACTTATATAGGAGATAGGGGCACTTATAATGTGGTGACAGAGCCTCTTTACTTATATAGGAGATAGGACACTTATAATGTGGTGACAGAGCCTCTTTACTTATATAGGAGATAGGGCACTTATAATGTGGTGACAGAGCCTCTTTACTTATATAGGAGATAGGACACTTATAATGTGGTGACAGAGCCTCTTTACTTATATAGGAGATAGGGCACTTATAATGTGGTGACAGCCTCTTTACTTATATAGGAGATAGGACACTTATAATGTGGTGACAGAGTCTCTTTACTTATATAGGAGATAGGGCACTTATAATGTGGTGACAGAGTCTCTTTACTTATATAGGAGATAGGACACTTATAATGTGGTGACAGAGTCTCTTTACTTATATAGGAGATAGGGCACTTATAATGTGGTGACAGAGTCTCTTTACTTATATAGGAGATAGGACACTTATAATATGGTGACATGGTCTCTTTACTTATATAGGAGATAGGGCACTTATAATGTGGTGTCAGAGCCTCTTTACTTATATAGGAGATAGGACACTTATAATATGGTGACATGGTCTCTTTACTTATATAGGAGATAGGGCACTTGTAATGTGTTGACAGAGCCTCTTTACTTATATAGGAGATAGGACACTTATAATGTGGTGACAGAGCCTCTTTACTTATATAGGAGATAGGACACTTATAATGTGGTGACAGTCTCTTTACTTATATAGGAGATAGGACACTTATAATGTGGTGACAGAGCCTCTTTACTTATATAGGAGATAGGACACTTATAATGTGGTGACATGGTCTCTTTACTTATATAGGAGATAGGGCACTTATAATGTGGTGACAGAGCCTCTTTACTTATATAGGAGATAGGACACTTATAATATGGTGACAGCCTCTTTACTTATATAGGAGATAGGGCACTTATAATGTGGTGACAGAGCCTCTTTACTTATATAGGAGATAGGACACTTATAATGTGGTGACAGCCTCTTTACTTATATAGGAGATAGGACACTTATAATGTGGTGACAGAGTCTCTTTACTTATATAGGAGATAGGGCACTTATAATGTGGTGACAGAGCCTCTTTAATTATATAGGAAATAGGACACTTATAATATGGTGACATGGTCTCTTTACTTATATAGGAGATAGGGCACTTGTAATGTGTTGACAGAGCCTCTTTACTTATATAGGAGATAGGGCACTTATAATGTGGTGACAGAGCCTCTTTACTTATATAGGAGATAGGACACTTATAATGTGGTGACAGAGCCTCTTTACTTATATAGGAGATAGGACACTTATAATGTGGTGACAGAGCCTCTTTACTTATATAGGAGATAGGGCACTTATAATGTGGTGACAGAGCCTCTTTACTTATATAGGAGATAGGGCACTTATAATGTGGTGACAGAGCCTCTTTACTTATATAGGAGATAGGACACTTATAATGTGGTGACAGAGCCTCTTTACTTATATAGGAGATAGGGCACTTATAATGTGGTGACAGAGCCTCTTTACTTATATAGGAGATAGGACACTTATAATGTGGTGACAGAGCCTCTTTACTTATATAGGAGATAGGGCACTTATAATGTGGTGACAGCCTCTTTACTTATATAGGAGATAGGACACTTATAATGTGGTGACAGAGCCTCTTTACTTATATAGGAGACAGGGCACTTATAATGTGGTGACAGAGCCTCTTTACTTATATAGGAGATAGGACACTTATAATGTGGTGACAGAGCCTCTTTACTTATATAGGAGACAGGACACTTATAATATGGTGACAGAGTCTCTTTACTTATATAGGAGATAGGACACTTATAATGTGGTGACAGAGCCTCTTTACTTATATAGGAGATAGGGCACTTATAATGTGGTGACAGAGCCTCTTTACTTATATAGGAGATAGGGCACTTATAATGTGGTGACAGAGTCTCTTTACTTATATAGGAGATAGGGCACTTATAATATGGTGACAGAGTCTCTTTACTTATATAGGAGATAGGGCACTTGTAATGTGTTGACAGAGCCTCTTTAACAAACCTCATTAACCTTTTCCCGCTCCTGGACGTACTATTAGGTCATGGTAGCTGTATCGTTCGCGCTCCATGACCTAATAGTACGTCACGGGAGTTTGGCCGTCCTCCCGACACATACAGGAGTTGTAACAGCTGCTGTCTCGTACAGCAGCTGTCACAGCTCCTACAGCGGGGACCGAAAGCCACATTCAATAGCGATCGCGGCTTTTTAGGGGTTAAGCTACAATCGCCGGCCTGCTACACGATAGCGGCTGGCGATTGTAACTATGGCAACCGGACACCAAATAATGGCGTCCGGCTATGCCATCGACGGAAGCCTAGTGGGTCCTGACGAAGTCAGGACCCACTATTCTTGCTGTCAGTGAGTAGCTGACCGCTCCAATACACTGCACTACGCATGTAGTGCAGTGTATTAGAATAGCGATCAGGGCCTCCTGCCCTCAAGTCCCCTAGTGGGACAAAGTAATAAAGTAAAAAAAAGATGTGTAAAAATAAGAAAATAAAAGTTTTAAAAGTAAAAATCACCCCTTTTTCCCTTATCAGTCCTTTATTATTAATAAAAATATATAAACAAACAAATAAACTATACATAATTGGTATCGCCGCGTCCGTAACGGCCTGAACTACAAAATTATTTAGTTATTTATCCCGCGCGGTGAAAGCCGTAAAAGAAAATAATAATAGACCGTACCACAATCACAATTGTTTGGTCACTTCACATCCCAAAAAATGGAATAAAAAGAGATCAAAAAGTCGCATGTACCGAAAAATGGTCCTGATCGAAACTACAGTTCGTTACACAAAAAATAAGTCCTCGCACGGCTTTCTTGATGGAAAAATAAAAAAGTTCTGGCTCTTAGAATAAAGTAACACAAAAAGGGAATGATTTTTTCCAAAACGTATTTTATTGTGCAAACGCCATAAGACATCAAAAAAACTATAAACATCTGGTGTCACCGTAATCGTATCGCCCCGCAGAATAAAGTCAATATGTCATTTATAGCGCACGGTGAACGCTGTAAAAAAAATAGAATAAAAACTGATCAAAAAGTCGCATGCACCCCATGAAAACTGCAATGAATTCCTCAAGGGGTCTAGTTTCCAAAATGGGGTCACTTTTGGGGGGTTTCCACTGTTTTGGCACCACAAGACCTTTTCAAACCGGACATGGTGCCTAATAAAAAAGAGGCCTCAAAATCCACTAGGTGCTCCTTTGTTGGCCAACCTCTGAACGGCCTTTAGCCTACTGGGTTGCGGCCAGTCTTGAATAGCCTCTACCTTGACTGGATCCATCTTGAGTCTGGTGCCCGACTAAATGTATCCCAGAAATGGAACAGAGGATTGCTCGAAGAGACACTTCTCCAGTTTACAATAAAGCGGATTGTCTCTCAGTTGGGTTAGGACATGGCAAACGTGGTTGCGGTGATCCGAAAGTGAACGGGAAAAGATCAAGATGTCGTCCAGATAAAGGACAATGAAGTGGTACAGCATGTCACAGAAAATCTTATTTATTAAACTCTGGAACACTGCGGGTGCATTACTCAGGCCGAAGGGCATGACTAAGTACTCGTAATGGCCATTCCTGGTGTTAAAGGCCATCTTCCATTCATCGCCAGGCTTGATGCGGATGAGATTGTAAGCGCCTCGCAGATCGAGCTTAGTGAACACTGTTGAACCACGTATCCGGTCAAATGCAGATACTTATCCTATAACATGTCATAATGACATGTCATAAGTTTTTATTGGTGGGGGTCCGAGCATGGAGACCCCTACCAATCTTTAAAACGAAGCGGCAGAAGTGCTCGTGTGAGCGCTCAGCTGCTTCGTTTCTGTTTGGCTTTTTCCGGAAAGCTGATGTATCGGAGTACGAGCTCATAGACTTTCTATTGAGCCCGTACTCAGATACATTGTTTTCCAGAAAAAGAGGAACAGAAATGCAGCGGCTGAGCGCTCACACGAGCGCTTCTGCCACTTCATTTTAGCGATTGGTGGGGGTCTAAGTGCTCGGACCTCCCAATCAAAACTTATGACATGTCAGAAGTTTGTTGAACGTTTAGTTACCCTTTAAAGTAGGCTTTGGATCATGGCAATACAAGTAAACCCACCAAGGAATGGCCAAAAAAAAAAAAAAAAGAAATGGAGGATTCTTGAATGGCCAAGTGAATGCCTAGTTCTAAATGTTAGCAAGATGCTGGGGGGGGGGGGGGGGGTGAAAACTAGTTTTGCATGCTCCCCATGAAAGAGTAGGAAACAAAATCTCCCATATAAGAGACTACTAAACCGTAAAGCCTCATTTACATTTGCATATTTTGGTCAGTATTTTGCATCAGTATTTGTAAGGCATAACTAGTACTAGGTCCAAAGCATGGAAGACATGCAAATCTTTCCATTATACTTTTCTCTGCTTAAGTTCCGTCCCCAGTTTTGGCTTACAAATACTGATGCCAAATGGTAGCCAAAATACAGTGTGAATGAGGCCTTATAAAGGGGCAGAACCAGGTAATTGAGCCATAGAAGGAAGTGGCATATCTGTGAGGTATTTTTTTAAATCTTTTTATACTGTATGAATGAACATTAAATATTGATGCACATGTCAAAATATGTAAAGAAAAAAAGATTACATGGGGTGTCCTTACGTGACTGAAGTCGGAGATTTCAGGCTCCGTACACGTGTACTTTTGAAGGGTATGATAATGATTGTGAGTAAGCCCAAAACGACATTAGTGTTTTACCTTACACTTGAAAAAACTTTGTAGTTGTGTTACCATCCACAGAGCAGGTTTTTACATGAACTACCGTTCCTATTCTGACACAGCCACAATGATCTCCCATCTGACACTAAACCTTATGTGTAACGTGTTGTTAGAATTTTTTTTTTTTAATAAAGTGCTTGTTTTATTCTCCGTGTTTGTTGAATTAGGTTTCATCAATGTACCTAGAAAGGGTTGTCTGTCTGTCTCTGTTTACAAAGCAATGATGTCACATCACATGGTGAAGATTGGCTGCCTTGGAGACAAGACATGGTGCCATCACGCCTCATAATCATAGGGAAGCAGGAAGCTGCAATGTGCGAATAGAGCAGAATAAAGGAGTATTTCCAACGCAGGATGTGCCATAAATTGCTGGTAGATGGAGGTGGTACCCGCACCTATGTGGAAAATAGGGGTCCCCTGACCTGCCTGATGAGTCGACTGCTGCATCATGGCGGAGAATTATTGGAGAAGTGGCTGTGCATGGGCATATACTAGATCCTCAGATACTCAAATCTGGATGTTTCCATCTGAGGAAGTCTGCAACCATGTTTTCTGATCCTTTTAGATGGACAAATGAGAAGAACTGATTTTACCTTGGCCCAGATGACATACAGTTAGGTCCAGAATTATTTGGCCAGTGACACAATCCTCATAATTTGGGCTCTATATGCCACCACATTGGATTTGAAATGAAACAACTGAGATGCAATTGAACTGTAGACTTTCAGGTTTAATTCAAGGGGTTGAACAAAAATATCCTGTGAAACGTTTAGGAATTGCAACCATTTTTATTACACAGTGAAGAGTACATCAGGGTATATGTAATATGTAGGAGTATATCAGAATATATGTAATCTGTGAGGAGTACATCAGGATATATGTAATCTGTGAGGAGTATATCAGGGTATATGTAAGATGAGGAGTACATCAGGGTATATGTAAGATGAGGAGTACATCAGGGTATATGTAATCTGTGAGGAGTACATCAGGGTATATGTAATATGTGAGGAGTACATCAGGATATATGTAATCTGTGAAGAGTACATCAGGGTATATGTAATATGTGAGGAGTACATCAGGATATATGTAATCTGTGAGGAGTACATCAGGATATATGTAACCTGTGAGGAGTACATCAGGGTATATGTAATATGTGAGGAGTACATCAGGATATATGTAATCTGTGAAGAGTACATCAGGGTATATGTAATATGTGAGGAGTACATCAGGATATATGTAATCTGTGAGGAGTACATCAGGGTATATGTAATATGTGAGGAGTACATCCGGGTATATGTAATATGTGAGGAGTACATCAGGGTATATGTAAGATGTGAGGAGTACATCAGGATATATGTAATCTGTGAGGAGTATATCAGGGTATATGTAAGATGAGGAGTACATCAGGGTATATGTAAGATGAGGAGTACATCAGGGTATATGTAATCTGTGAGGAGTACATCAGGGTATATGTAATATGTGAGGAGTACATCAGGATATATGTAATCTGTGAAGAGTACATCAGGGTATATGTAATGTGTGAGGAAACATCAGGATATATGTAATCTGTGAGGAGTACATCAGGATATATATAATCTGTGAGGAGTACATCAGGATATATGTAATCTGTGAAGAGTACATCAGGGTATATGTAATCTGTGAGGAGTACATCAGGGAATATGTAATATGTGAGGAGTACATAAGGTTATATGTAATATGTGAGGAGTACATCAGGATATATGTAATCTGTGAGGAGTACATCAGGGTATATGTAAACTGTGAGGAGTACATCAGGGTATATGTAATCTGTGAGGAGTACATCAGGGAATATGTAATATGTGAGGAGTACATAAGGTTATATGTAATATGTGAGGAGTACATCAGGGTATATGTAATCTGTGAAGAGTACATCAGGGTATGTGTAATATGTGAGGAGTACATCAGGGTATATGTAATATGTGAGGAGTACATCAGGGTATATGTAATCTGTGAGGAGTACATCAGGGTATATGTAATATGTGCGGAGAACATCAGGGTATATGTAATCTGTGAGGAGTACATCAGGGTATATGTAATATGTGCGGAGTACATCAGGGTATATGTAATATGTGAGGAGTACATCAGGGTATATGTAAGATGTGAGGAGTACATCAGGGTATATGTAATATGTGAGGAGTACATCAGGGTATATGTAAGATGTGAGGAGTACATCAGGGTATATGTAATCTGTGAGGAGTACATCAGGGTATATGTAATATGTGAGGAGTACATCAGGGTATATGTAATCTGTGAGGAGTACATCAGGGTATATGTAATCTGTGAGGAGTACATCAGGGTATATGTAATCTGTGCGGCGTACATCAGGGTAAATGTAATATGTGAGGAGTACATCAGGGTATATGTAATCTGTGAGGAGTACATCAGGGTATATGTAATATGTGAGGAGTACATCAGGGTATATGTAATCTGTGAGGAGTACATCAGGGTATATGTAATCTGTGAGGAGTACATCAGGGTATATGTAAGATGTGAGGAGTACATTAGGGTATATGTAATCTGTGAGGAGTACATCAGGGTATATGTAAGTTGGGCGGAGTACATCAGGGTATATGTAATCTGTGAGGAGTACATCAGGGTATATGTAATATGTGAGGAGTACATCAGGTTATATGTAATCTGTGAGGAGTACATCAGGGTATATGTAATATGTGAGGAGTACATCAGGGTATTATCTGTGCGGGGTACATCAGGGTATATGTAATATGTGAGGAGTACATCAGGGTATATGTAATATGTGAGGAGTACATCAGGGTATATGTAATATGTGAGGAGTACATCAGGGTATATGTAATATGTGAGGAGTACATCAGGGTATATGCAAGCTGTGAGGAGTACATCAGGGTATATGTAATATGTGAGGAGTACATCAGGGTATATGTAATCTGTAAGGAGTACATCAGGGTATATGTAATATGTGAGGAGTACATCAGGATATATGTAATATGTGAGGAGTACATCAGGGTATATGTAATCTGTGAGGCGTACATCAGGGTATATGTAATCTGTGAGGAGTACATCAGGGTATATGTAATCTGTGAGGAGTACATCAGGCTATATGTAAGATGTGAGGAGTACATCAGGGTATATGTAATATGTGAGGAGTACATCAGGATATATGTAATATGTGAGGAGTACATCAGGGTATATGTAATCTGTGCGGAGAACATCAGGGTATATGTAATCTGTGAGGAGTACATCAGGGTATATGTAAGATGTGAGGAGTACATTAGGGTATATGTAATCTGTGAGGAGTACATCAGGGTATATGTAAGTTGGGCGGAGTACATCAGGGTATATGTAATCTGTGAGGAGTACATCAGGGTATATGTAATATGTGAGGAGTACATCAGGTTATATGTAATCTGTGAGGAGTACATCAGGGTATATGTAATATGTGAGGAGTACATCAGGGTATATGTAATCTGTGCGGGGTACATCAGGGTATATGTAATATGTGAGGAGTACATCAGGGTATATGTAATCTGTGAGGAGTACATCAGGGTATATGTAATATGTGAGGAGTACATCAGGATATATGTAATATGTGAGGAGTACATCAGGGTATATGTAATCTGTGAGGAGTACATCAGGGTATATGTAATATGTGAGGAGTACATCAGGGTATATGTAATATGTGAGGAGTACATAAGGTTATATGTAATATGTGAGGAGTACATCAGGGTATATGTAGTCTGTGAGGAGTACATCAGGGTATATGTAATCTGTGAGGAGTACATCAGGGTATATGTAATCTGTGAGGAGTACATCAGGGTATATGTAATCTGTGAGGAGTACATCAGGGTATATGTAATATGTGAGGAGTACATCAGGATATATGTAATATGTGAGGAGTACATCAGGATATATGTAATATGTGAGGAGTACATCAGGTTATATGTAATCTGTGAGGAGTACATCAGGATATATGTAATATGTGAGGAGTACATCAGGGTATATGTAATATGTGAGGAGTACATCAGGGTATATGTAATATGTGAGGAGTACATCAGGGTATATGTAATATGTGAGGAGTACATCAGGGTATATGTAATCTGTGAGGAGTACATCAGGGTATATGTAAGATGTGAGGAGTACATCAAGGTATATGTAAGCTGGGCGGAGTACATCAGGGTATATGTAAGATGTGAGGAGTACATCAGGGTATATGTAAGCTGGGCGGAGTACATCAGGGTATATGTAATCTGTGTGGAGTACATCAGGGTATATGTAATATGTGAGGAGTACATCAGGGTATATGTAATATGTGAGGAGTACATCAGGATATATGTAATATGTGAGGAGTACATCAGGATATATGTAATATGTGAGGAGTACATCAGGGTATATGTAAGATGTGAGGAGTACATCAGGGTATATGTAATCTGTGCGGAGAACATCAGGGTATATGTAATCTGTGAGGAGTACATCAGGGTATATGTAAGATGTGAGGAGTACATCAGGGTATATGTAATCTGTGAGGAGTACATCAGGGTATATGTAATATGTGAGGAGTACATCAGGATATATGTAATCTGTGAGGAGTACATCAGGGTATATGTAATCTGTGAGGAGTACATCAGGGTATATGTAATCTGTGAGGAGTACATCAGGGTATATGTAATCTGTGAGGAGTACATCAGGGTATATGTAATCTGTGCGGCGTACATCAGGGTAAATGTAATATGTGAGGAGTACATCAGGGTATATGTAATATTTGAGGAGTACATCAGGGTATATGTAAGCTGTGCGGCGTACATCAGGGTAAATGTAATATGTGAGGAGTACATCAGGGTATATGTAATATGTGAGGAGTACATCAGGATATATGTACATCAGTGATATATTCTGCAGATTATTACACCACTGACCTCTCTACAGATCTGCAGAACATTGCTCTGTCCTCTCCACCTCCTGACAGATACAGAGTGATATATTCTGCAGATTATTACACCACTGACCTCTCTACAGATCTGCAGAACATTGCTCTGTCCTCTACACCTCCTGAGAGATACATAGTGATATATTCTGCAGATTATTACACCACTGACCTGTCTACAGATCTGCAGAACATTGCTCTGTCCTCTACTGACAGATACATAGTGATATATTCTGCAGATTATTACAACACTGTCCTCTCTACAGATCTGCAGAACATTGCTCTGTCCTCTACTGACAGATACATAGTGATATATTCTGCAGATTATTACACTACTGACCTCTCTACAGATCTGCAGAACATTGCTCTGTCCTCTACTGACAGATACAGAGTGATATATTCTGCAGATTATTACACCACTGACCTCTCTACAGATCTGCAGAACATTGCTCTGTCCTCTACTGACAGATACATAGTGATATATTCTGCAGATTATTACACCACTGACCTCTCTACAGATCTGCAGAACATTGCTCTGTCCTCTCCACCTCCTGACAGATACATAGTGATATATTCTGCAGATTATTACACCACTGACCTGTCTAAAGATCTGCAGAACATTGCTCTGTCCTCTACTGACAGATACAGAGTGATATATTCTGCAGATTATTACCACTGACCTCTCTACAGATCTGCAGAACATTGCTCTGTCCTCTCCACCTCCTGACAGATACAGATTGATATATTCTGCAGATTATTACACCACTGACCTCTCTACAGATCTGCAGAACATTGCTGTCCTCTACTGACAGATACAGAGTGATATATTCTGCAGATTATTACACCACTGACCTGTCTACAGATCTGCAGAACATTGCTCTGTCCTCTACTGACAGATACAGAGTGATATATTCTGCAGATTATTACACCACTGACCTCTCTACAGATCTGCAGAACATTGCTCTGTCCTCTACTGACAGATACATAGTGATATATTCTGCAGATTATTACACCACTGACCTCTCTAGATATCTGCAGAACATTGCTCTGTCCTCTACTGACAGATACATAGTGATATATTCTGCAGATTATTACACCACTGACCTCCCTAGAGATCTGCAGAACATTGCTCTGTCCTCTACTGACAGATACATAGTGATATATTCTGCAGATTATTACACCACTGACCTGTCTACAGATCTGCAGAACATTGCTCTGTCCTCTCCACCTCCTGACAGATATATAGTGATATATTCTGCAGAGTATTACACCACTGACCTCTCTACAGATCTGCAGAACATTGCTCTGTCCTCTACTGACAGATACAGAGTGATATATTCTGCAGATTATTACACCACTGACCTCTCTACAGATCTGCAGAACATTGCTCTGTCCTCTCCACCTCCTGACAGATACAGAGTGATATATTCTGCAGATTATTACACCACTGACCTCTCTAGATATCTGCAGAACATTGCTCTGTCCTCTACTGACAGATACAGAGTGATATATTCTGCAGATTATTACACCACTGACCTCTCTAGAGATCTGCAGAACATTGCTCTGTCCTCTACTGACAGATACATAGTGATATATTCTGCAGATTATTACACCACTGACCTCTCTACAGATCTGCAGAACATTGCTCCTGTATCACATGACAGATATATGGTGATATATTCTGCAGATTATTACACCACTGACCTCTCTACAGATCTGCAGAACATCGCTCCTCTACCTCCTGACAGATACAGAGTGATATATTCTGCAGATTATTACACCACTGACCTCTCTAGATATCTGCAGAACATTGCTCTGTCCTCTACTGACAGATACAGAGTGATATATTCTGCAGATTATTACACCACTGACCTCTCTAGAGATCTGCAGAACATTGCTCTGTCCTCTACTGACAGATACATAGTGATATATTCTGCAGATTATTACACCACTGACCTCTCTACAGATCTGCAGAACATTGCTCCTGTATCACATGACAGATATATGGTGATATATTCTGCAGATTATTACACCACTGACCTCTCTAGATATCTGCAGAACATTGCTCTGTCCTCTACTGACAGATACAGAGTGATATATTCTGCAGATTATTACACCACTACCCTCTCTACAGAGCTGCAGAACATTGCTCTGTCCTCTCCACCTCCTGACAGATATATAGTGATATAATCTGCAGAGTATTACACCACTGACCTCTCTACAGATCTGCAGAACATTGCTCCTGTATCACATGACAGATATATGGTGATATATTCTGCAGATTATTATACCACTGACCTCTCTAGATATCTGCAGAACATTGCTCTGTCCTCTCCACCTCCTGACAGATACATAGTGATATATTCTGCAGATTATTACACCACTGACCTCTCTACAGATCTGCAGAACATTGCTCTGTCCTCTACTGACAGATACAGAGTGATATATTCTGCAGATTATTACACCACTGACCTCTCTACAGATCTGCAGAACATTGCTCTGTCCTCTCCACCTCCTGACAGATACATAGTGATATATTCTGCAGATTATTACACCACTGACCTCTCTAGAGATCTGCAGAACATTGCTCTGTCCTCTACTGACAGATACATAGTGATATATTCTGCAGATTATTACACCACTGACCTCTCTACAGATCTGCAGAACATTGCTCTGTCCTCTACTGACAGATACATAGTGATATATTCTGCAGATTATTACACCACTGACCTGTCTACAGATCTGCAGAACATTGCTCCTGTATCACATGACAGATACAGAGTGATATATTCTGCAGATTATTACACCACTGACCTCTCTACAGATCTGCAGAACATTGCTCTGTCCTCTCCACCTCCTGACAGATACATAGTGATATATTCTGCAGATTATTACACCACTGACCTGTCTAGAGATCTGCAGAACATTGCTCTGTCCTCTACTGACAGATACAGAGTGATATATTCTGCAGATTATTACACCACTGACCTCTCTACAGATCTGCAGAACATTGCTCTGTCCTCTACTGACAGATACATAGTGATATATTCTGCAGATTATTACACCACTGACCTCTCTACAGATCTGCAGAACATTGCTCCTCTACCTCCTGATAGATACAGAGTGATATATTCTGCAGATTATTACACCACTGACCTCTCTACAGATCTGCAGAACATTGCTCTGTCCTCTCCACCTCCTGACAGATAAATAGTGATATATTCTGCAGATTATTACACCACTGACCTCTCTACAGATCTGCAGAACATTGCTCTGTCCTCTACTGACAGATACAGAGTGATATATTCTGCAGATTATTACACCACTGACCTCTCTACAGATCTGCAGAACATTGCTCTGTCCTCTCCACCTCCTGACAGATACATAGTGATATATTCTGCAGATTATTACCACTGACCTCTCTACAGATCTGCAGAACATTGCTCTGTCCTCTCCACCTCCTGACAGATACAGAGTGATATATTCTGCAGATTATTACACCACTGACCTCTCTACAGATCTGCAGAACATTGCTCTGTCCTCTACTGACAGATACAGAGTGATATATTCTGCAGATTATTACACCACTGACCTCTCTACAGATCTGCAGAACATTGCTCTGTCCTCTACTGACAGATACATAGTGATATATTCTGCAGATTATTACACCACTGACCTGTCTACAGATCTGCAGAACATTGCTCTGTCCTCTCCACCTCCTGACAGATACAGAGTGATATATTCTGCAGATTATTACACCACTGACCTCTCTAGAGATCTGCAGAACATTGCTCTGTCCTCTACTGACAGATACATAGTGATATATTCTGCAGATTATTACACCACTGACCTGTCTACAGATCTGCAGAACATTGCTCTGTCCTCTCCACCTCCTGACAGATACAGAGTGATATATTCTGCAGATTATTACACCACTGACCTCTCTACAGATCTGCAGAACATTGCTCTGTCCTCTCCACCTCCTGACAGATACAGAGTGATATATTCTGCAGATTATTACACCACTGACCTCTCTAGAGATCTGCAGAACATTGCTCTGTCCTCTACTGACAGATACATAGTGATATATTCTGCAGATTATTACACCACTGACCTGTCTACAGATCTGCAGAACATTGCTCTGTCCTCTCCACCTCCTGACAGATATATAGTGATATATTCTGCAGAGTATTACACCACTGACCTCTCTACAGATCTGCAGAACATTGCTCTGTCCTCTACTGACAGATACAGAGTGATATATTCTGCAGATTATTACACCACTGACCTCTCTACAGATCTGCAGAACATTGCTCTGTCCTCTCCACCTCCTGACAGATACAGAGTGATATATTCTGCAGATTATTACACCACTGACCTCTCTAGATATCTGCAGAACATTGCTCTGTCCTCTACTGACAGATACAGAGTGATATATTCTGCAGATTATTACACCACTGACCTCTCTACAGATCTGCAGAACATTGCTCTGTCCTCTACTGACAGATACAGAGTGATATATTCTGCAGAGTATTACACCACTGACCTCTCTACAGATCTGCAGAACATTGCTCCTGTATCACATGACAGATATATGGTGATATATTCTGCAGATTATTACACCACTGACCTCTCTAGATATCTGCAGAACATTGCTGTCCTCTACTGACAGATACAGAGTGATATATTCTGCAGATTATTACACCACTGACCTCTCTACAGATCTGCAGAACATTGCTCTGTCCTCTACTGACAGATACATAGTGATATATTCTGCAGATTATTACACCACTGACCTCTACAGATCTGCAGAACATTGCTCTGTCCTCTACTGACAGATACATAGTGATATATTCTGCAGATTATTACACCACTGTCCTCTCTAGATATCTGCAGAACATTGCTCTGTCCTCTCCACCTCCTGACAGATACAGAGTGATATATTCTGCAGATTATTACACCACTGACTTCTCTACAGATCTGCAGAACATTGCTCTGTCCTCTACTGACAGATACATAGTGATATATTCTGCAGATTATTACACCACTGACCTGTCTACAGATCTGCAGAACATTGCTCTGTCCTCTCCACCTCCTGACAGATATATAGTGATATATTCTGCAGAGTATTACACCACTGACCTCTCTAGAGATCTGCAGAACATTGCTCTGTCCTCTACTGACAGATACAGAGTGATATATTCTGCAGATTATTACACCACTGACCTCTCTACAGATCTGCAGAACATTGCTCTGTCCTCTCCACCTCCTGACAGATACAGAGTGATATATTCTGCAGATTATTACACCACTGACCTCTCTACAGATCTGCAGAACATTGCTCTGTCCTCTACTGACAGATACAGAGTGATATATTCTGCAGATTATTACACCACTGACCTCTCTACAGATCTGCAGAACATTGCTCTGTCCTCTACTGACATACATAGTGATATATCCTGCAGATTATTACACCACTGACCTCTCTAGATATCTGCAGAACATTGCTCTGTCCTCTACTGACAGATACAGAGTGATATATTCTGCAGATTATTACACCACTGACCTCTCTAGAGATCTGCAGAACATTGCTCTGTCCTCTACTGACAGATACATAGTGATATATTCTGCAGATTATTACACCACTGACCTCTCTACAGATCTGCAGAACATCGCTCCTCTACCTCCTGACAGATACAGAGTGATATATTCTGCAGATTATTACACCACTGACCTCTCTAGATATCTGCAGAACATTGCTCTGTCCTCTACTGACAGATACAGAGTGATATATTCTGCAGATTATTACACCACTGACCTCTCTACAGATCTGCAGAACATTGCTCTGTCCTCTACTGACAGATACATAGTGATATATTCTGCAGATTATTACACCACTGACCTCTCTACAGATCTGCAGAACATTGCTCCTGTATCACATGACAGATATATGGTGATATATTCTGCAGATTATTACACCACTGACCTCTCTAGATATCTGCAGAACATTGCTCTGTCCTCTACTGACAGATACAGAGTGATATATTCTGCAGATTATTACACCACTACCCTCTCTACAGATCTGCAGAACATTGCTCTGTCCTCTCCACCTCCTGACAGATATA
This sequence comes from Rhinoderma darwinii, assembly GCF_050947455.1. Lineage (NCBI taxonomy): Eukaryota > Metazoa > Chordata > Amphibia > Anura > Rhinodermatidae > Rhinoderma > Rhinoderma darwinii. The sequence goes on along the minus strand of NW_027464023.1, from coordinate 30,591 downwards.
TAGTGATATAATCTGCAGAGTATTACACCACTGACCTCTCTACAGATCTGCAGAACATTGCTCCTGTATCACATGACAGATATATGGTGATATATTCTGCAGATTATTACACCACTGACCTCTCTAGATATCTGCAGAACATTGCTCTGTCCTCTACTGACAGATACATAGTGATATATTCTGCAGATTATTACACCACTGACCTCTCTACAGATCTGCAGAACATTGCTCTGTCCTCTACTGACAGATACAGAGTGATATATTCTGCAGATTATTACACCACTGACCTCTCTAGAGATCTGCAGAACATTGCTCTGTCCTCTCCACCTCCTGACAGATACATAGTGATATATTCTGCAGATTATTACACCACTGACCTCTCTACAGATCTGCAGAACATTGCTCTGTCCTCTACTGACAGATACATAGTGATATATTCTGCAGATTATTACAACACTGTCCTCTCTACAGATCTGCAGAACATTGCTCTGTCCTCTACTGACAGATACAGAGTGATATATTCTGCAGATTATTACACCACTGACCTCTCTACAGATCTGCAGAACATTGCTCTGTCCTCTACTGACAGATACATAGTGATATATTCTGCAGATTATTACACCACTGACCTCTCTACAGATCTGCAGACCATTGCTCTGTCCTCTACTGACAGATACAGAGTGATATATTCTGCAGATTATTACACCACTGACCTCTCTACAGATCTGCAGAACATTGCTCTGTCCTCTACTGACAGATACATAGTGATATATTCTGCAGATTATTACACCACTGACCTGTCTACAGATCTGCAGAACATTGCTCCTGTATCACATGACAGATACAGAGTGATATATTCTGCAGATTATTACACCACTGACCTCTCTACAGAACATTGCTCTGTCCTCTCCACCTCCTGACAGATACATAGTGATATATTCTGCAGATTATTACACCACTGACCTGTCTAGAGATCTGCAGAACATTGCTCTGTCCTCTACTGACAGATACAGAGTGATATATTCTGCAGATTATTACCACTGACCTCTCTACAGATCTGCAGAACATTGCTCTGTCCTCTACTGACAGATACAGAGTGATATATTCTGCAGATTATTACACCACTGACCTCTCTACAGACCTGCAGAACATTGCTCTGTCCTCTCCACCTCCTGACAGATACAGAGTGATATATTCTGCAGATTATTACACCACTGACCTGTCTAGAGATCTGCAGAACATTGCTCTGTCCTCTACTGACAGATACAGAGTGATATATTCTGCAGATTATTACCACTGACCTCTCTACAGATCTGCAGAACATTGCTCTGTCCTCTACTGACAGATACAGAGTGATATATTCTGCAGATTATTACCACTGACCTCTCTACAGATCTGCAGAACATTGCTCTGTCCTCTACTGACAGATACAGAGTGATATATTCTGCAGATTATTACACCACTGACCTCTCTACAGATCTGCAGAACATTGCTCTGTCCTCTACTGACAGATACAGAGTGATATATTCTGCAGATTATTACACCACTGACCTCTCTAGAGATCTGCAGAACATTGCTCTGTCCTCTACTGACAGATACAGAGTGATATATTCTGCAGATTATTACACCACTGACCTCTACAGATCTGCAGAACATTGCTCTGTCCTCTCCACCTCCTGACAGATACAGAGTGATATATTCTGCAGATTATTACACCACTGACCTGTCTAGAGATCTGCAGAACATTGCTCTGTCCTCTACTGACAGATACAGAGTGATATATTCTGCAGATTATTACACCACTGACCTCTCTACAGATCTGCAGAACATTGCTCCTGTATCACATGACAGATATATGGTGATATATTCTGCAGATTATTACACCACTGACCTCTCTAGAGATCTGCAGAACATTGCTCTGTCCTCTACTGACAGATACAGAGTGATATATTCTGCAGATTATTACCACTGACCTCTCTACAGATCTGCAGAACATTGCTCTGTCCTCTACTGACAGATACAGAGTGATATATTCTGCAGAGTATTACACCACTGACCTCTCTACAGATCTGCAGAACATTGCTCCTGTATCACATGACAGATATATGGTGATATATTCTGCAGATTATTACACCACTGACCTCTCTAGATATCTGCAGAACATTGCTCTGTCCTCTACTGACAGATACAGAGTGATATATTCTGCAGATTATTACACCACTGACCTCTCTACAGATCTGCAGAACATTGCTCTGTCCTCTACTGACAGATACATAGTGATATATTCTGCAGATTATTACACCACTGACCTCTACAGATCTGCAGAACATTGCTCTGTCCTCTACTGACAGATACATGGTGATATATTCTGCAGAGTATTACACCACTGACCTCTCTAGATATCTGCAGAACATTGCTCTGTCCTCTACTGACAGATACAGAGTGATATATTCTGCAGAGTATTACACCACTGTCCTCTCTAGATATCTGCAGAACATTGCTCTGTCCTCTACTGACAGATACAGTGTGATATATTCTGCAGAGTATTACACCACTGACCTCTCTACATATCTGCAGAACATTGCTCTGTCCTCTCCACCTCCTGACAGATACATAGTGATATATTCTGCAGAGTATTACACCTATAACCTTCGGACCCCCATAGAACACAGGTTCCCTGGATAAATTCCCCAATCTAGAAATGAAAACACTAAAAATGGTAAAAATAAATCTGTTTATTATAGAATCTGGTAGAATTTCTGTGCGGTTTTCTGTGGCTCCGGCCCTTTAACATGCGATGATCGGTGAGATGAAGAGGGGGAGGGTCCTTCTTCACCCGTGGATATGGCCGCCAGTCCACCCTTACACAGCTCGATCCTGGATCAGAAGAAACCGAAAACTTTTTTCATATTTTTCAAAGTCGGATCCTAGAAAAGGAAAAAATACAAATAAGCAAAAAAATTCACAAAACCTTCACCACAAGGAGAAGATGAAGACGAGCGGAAGACGTCAGACTTACCGGATCTCGCGTCTGCTCATCACTGGAGGAGTCTTGATGGGAATTTCAGATGGTTTAGGTGGTAAAGACCACGATGTTGGGGTGACAACTGCAAAACAAATCAGAAATTCAGTGTCCAGGCAGCTGTAGAAGAGTCGTGAGGTGAGAAGATCATCAGTGGACGGCACTTACCTCACCTAAAGATGGTAAATGGGCCCCGAGCGGCAGATGGAAATAAGATGGCCGCTATCTCTCCCGGGGGTTGGGGGCCCTGATGGTAAATGGGCCCCAAGTGGCAGATGTTACTAAAATGGCCACTTTCTCTTTCGGGGGTTGGAGGCCCTGATGTTAACCGTAGCCCCCGAAAGGTCGTCCATCTCCACATCAGGAGCTGGAAATTGGCGTCCGCCAACCTCCATCTTCCCATCCTCCATCTCCACGTCCTCTGGAAACTGGCGTCCGCCAACCTCCATCTTCTCATCCTCCTCCTCCATCTCCACGTCCTCTGGAAACTGGCGTCCGCCAGCCTCCATCTTCTCATCCTCCTCCTCCATCTCCACGTCCTCCGGAAATTGGCGTCCGCCAACCTCCATCTTCTCTACAACACTCATCATTGGAAATATCACCATCCTCCTCCTCTTCATATGAGACACGTCCATGACGAGAGCCAGCAAGAGAAACTGACACCGCGGTCAATGTGTGACCCCAATTTATAAACTTGATGATGTCACAACCTGAGGGCCATTATGTGCAAACGGAACACATGCAGATCACAGGCCCCGCCCTTCACATGACATCACGCTCAGATTCTCTAGAGGACGTCACGCTCAGAGAAATAGAATCTGCCCACATTCTAGATGACATCACAAGAAGCGTATCCCAGTGAACCGTTACAACAGAGCGGCCATTTATAACGTAATATGGTAGAAGAATACAGACAGTCGGGGGTCTTAAATAAAACATTTTTACACCGTTCACTGTGTGAGTCAAATAATGCCATGTTGTAATAGTTCCGGACTTTTACCGATGCAGCGATACCAATTTTGTTATTATTTTTACATTGTTCTTGGGGAATAATGGGAAATGTTTTTTTTTTTACACAGATTTTATTAGTTCCCCTAGGGGACTTGAACCAGTGATCATTAGATCGCTGGTACAATACACTGCAATACATGGATGAGTTACGGAAACAGCGTAACTCGCTGAGCTACGCTGTTTCCGGAACTCCCATAGTAGTGAATGTCAGTTATAGAAGCAGCGTAGCGTGCTACTCTGTAGCCGTAACTACTATTCAGTTCTATGGGAGTTGCGGAAACTGCGTAGCTCAGAGAGTTACGCTGTTTGCGTAACTCGAACATGTAACCAGAAAGTGAAGTGGCCGGAAGACCGCGGAGCCGGGTAAGATGGAATGGGGCTTAGGGGGCCCCGTTCTAGAGATATTACACCTGTGGATATGTCATAAATGTCCTTCGTAGGAAAACCAATATAAATGCAGCGGTCGCTATTGACCGCAGTATTTAACTAGTTAAACAGCGCCATCTCTGTTCCTAGCCGGTAGTGCAGCGTGTCAGAAGCTGACACCTGCAGTGTATGGAGCAGGCTCAGCGCGTGAGCCCGCTCCATACATCATCCCCTCCCCCGCCTGATGATGTGCTGGCACATCACGGGTCGGGAAGGGGTTAAGTAAGGAGCGGTCAGGGGGCCCGGCACTGCCGACCATAACACGCAGGGACTTGTTAGCAAGATTTATTCTTGCTAAAAACTGCGCCTTATAGTCCGAAATATACGGTATATATATATATTGATTGTAGATTTTTTCAATTGTATTTTCGGTACATAATTAACCCTTTCATGACCAGGGGTCATTGATGCCCCTGCGTCCAGGTCAAATTTTCAGTTTCTGATTTGCACTTCTTTAGACGATAATAACTTTGCAACCGCTTTGAATATCACAACTATTTTAACTTTGATTTTTACAAGACTTATGAGGCTTTCATTTTCTAGATTAGTTTAATTAATTCCATGTTTCACAATTTTATTATGAGCAGAAAAATCACAAAAAAAATTGAAAAATAAACAATTTTGTCATTTTTGAAAATAGATTTACCCGTTATTTATGTGTGTGTGTGTGCGTGTTATATATATATATATATATATATATATATATATACACACATATATATATATATATATACACATACATATATACACACACATACATATATACACATACATACACACACATACATATATATATATATATACACACACATATATATACACATATACATATATACACATACATATATACACATACATACACACATATACACACATCCATACACACACATACATATATACACACACATACATACATACATACACATACATATATACACATACATATATACACATACATATATACACATACATACACACACATACATATATACACATCCATATACACATACATATATACACATACATACACACACATACATATATATATATATACACATACATATATACACATACATACACACACACATACATATACACATACATACACACACATACAGACACATACATATATACACATACATACACACACATATATATATACACACATACATACACACACATACATATATACACATACATACACACACATACATACACACATACATACACACACATACATATATACAAACTGTTGCAGCTCTTTAAAGGGAAGGTGTCACGGAAAATTTTATTTTTTATATAATATTGCTTTTAGTAGGTCATTAAAATAAATTGTATTTATTTGTGTTGTACTTTTTATTTTTTTCTTTCTTTTACGTCTCTATGGGGACTGCCATTTTTTTTGTCACCACTGTATGTGTTGATTAACGACACGTACAAAGATGGAATACGGCAGCTACAGTGCATAGGAGTCAATGAACGGCTCCCGTCCATTGTATCTGCTCTCTGGCTCTGTACTGCGCAGACGCAGGTCAGAGTCACACAGCAGAGCAGCTGTTTGCAGGGAGAGAGCAGGCGCCATCATGAAGACCAGCTGCACTGCAGGTAAGGTGTGTGTGTGTCTGTCCCACTCTCTATCTCACAGACCCCCGCTCTCGTGACCCCCCCCCCCCACCCGACGGCCCCCCCTGTAGTCGTGCAGGAGACTCTGTATAAAGGACACATGATGTAACTGTCCTGGGAATGCTGGGTGATAATATGCCTGGTGTTAGTGTGGTACCCAGCTTTCCCAGACCCCTGTCACATTCCCAAACATTCTCAGCACAACTAGAGAGATTTACCGTTCAGGGGTCTGGGAAAGCTGGGTGACCACCATTACCCCTCCTACTGGAGAGTTTGGGGATGTGACTAATGAACCTCTCACACTCCAGTAGGAGGGGTAATGGTGGTCACCCAGCTTTCCCAGACGCAGATATAACCAGGAAATGGCTGGATGGACGGGCTGAGGGTGCACAGCGTTTTTGGTGATCCCCCTCTGTCATGTGATCGGACCTAGGTTACCGGTTCATCTGACGGGGTTCATGTGACTATAAATCTGTCCATAACGAGAGACAGTGCACTCAGGACAAGCCCTGCCCTCATGCCGTAGTTGTGGTTCTGTCTGCAGTGATGGCGGTGGGTGGCTCTGACACCCGCCTCCCCCGTCGGGTCATCTCAGGACAGAAGGGGTGTCCGGATTGGAGACAAAGCGCCGCACCTGTCCTCAGGTTGTGTCTGGTATTGCAGTTCACCTCCATTGAAGTGAATAGGACAGAGCTGTAATACCACACCCGACCTGAGGACAGGTGCGGCGCCATGTTTTCCTGGACGACCCCTTTAACACTTTTCTCGTGTCTGCAGTGCTGTGTGTGTGTGTGTGTGTGTGTGTGTGTGTGTGTGTGTGTGTGTGTGTGTGAGTGTATGGGGCAGAGCGGAGTGTTAACGCGCGCCGCTGATACTTCATAGCCGCTTATCAGCTGTTTTGAAGAATCAGCGGCAAGCACCCCCCCCCCCAACACACACACACACAAACACGCAAAATCAAGTATATATATATAGGTGTAACCTGTCAGTGTAACCCTGCCTGTAATGATAATGAGATGGTACATTATGAATGGTGGATCCTGTGTTATCTATATATACACGTTACCTGTCAGTGTAATCCTGCCTGTGATGATAATGAGAGGTGTGATGAGAAGTGATCTATACAGAACAGGAAGGGTCAGTCCATTATGAATGGTGGATTCTGTATTATCTATATATAGATGTTACCTGTCAGTGTAATCCTGCCTGTGATGATAATGAGATGTATGCAGAGAAGTGATCTCTACAGAACAGGAAGGATCAGTCTATTATGAATGGTGGATTCTGTATTATCTATATATAGATGTTACCTGTCAGTGTAATCCTGCCTGTGATGATAATGAGATGACTGCTGAGAACTGTAAGGAGCAGTCTACTATGAGACTCATTGGCCAGAGGGCAAACTGCAAGATTAGATAAAGACAAAAAAATAATATAAAAAAAAACCACCAAAAAATCATAAAAAATATGTTTAACAGAAACTTGATTTGTACAATAGATCATTTTCTGATGACACATTCTCTGTAAGTGGTTGAGCTGAGCTTTCCTAGATCTCGGCCTAGAGTGCAGCTGTTAATCACAGCCGCTGCCCCCCAAAATCTGATGCTAAACCTAGTGCATGACCGGATTCAGAGAGCGCCTTGTAGAGAACTTCTATGTGTAGTCACAGCTCCCTCAGGTCCTGCACTATGTATAATACAGTGTCTGACGTGTTACTGTAATGTAGAACTAAGGAGGAACCCCACCTTAAAGAGAACAGAAAGGAGAAGACCTTTTCTCTCCTCAGTAGATGTTGACTCGCTCATTGCTGTGACGCTATCTAATCATAGTGGACAGCCTCACAGCGATGCAAAAGACCTGCAGGAAATTTCACAAAATCAGCAGGTTTTCTGCATCGCTGTGAAGCGGTCCGCTCTGATTGGACAGCGTCACAGCAAAAAGTGAGGCAACGCCTACTGAGGAGAGATGGTGTCTCCTCTTTGTACCTTTAATTACAACACGCATATGTTAGGTGCAAAACGGAGTAAGGGCTGTAGTGGAACAACATGGAGGGGGGCAAAAAAGAAAAAGACAGCGTTGGAATCTGGAGGACGCCAAGTATAAGGGGAGGAATGTGGTTAAAAAAACAACAACAAATAACACAGCAGGTCCTGCTTAATAAACCACGGAGTTCACTTTCTAAATTCATTATTACTGACCTCTGGTAACACCTCCTGGAATTTCCTGCTCCGGTTCACTCTTACACGGTTGATCGACCCTCACTCGCTCTTCTTCTTCATCCTCTGTTTTAATAATAGTCAGATCTTCCCCCTGATTTCACATATGTAACAATTCAGTACAATACAGCAGAGAGTGCGAAGAATCTAACAGATCAACATAAGAAACCACCAAACTCTATGACCTCATCTATGACCGTTAGGGATGCACGATGCCTCGAAACTTCCATACTGTTTCGATACCGTTATTTCATGTATTTCGATACTTAGCTCTGCGGCCGCACAGCTCAGTATAGTAACACATGAATGTATGAGAGCGGGGCTGCGGCTGTGTGATAGTCATTGCCCGGCTCCTGAGTCATGACGAGTGCGCGGGGTCAGGATGATGCGATGCGGCCAGCGCTGCACTAATGATTGCCGGCACTGAAGACAGAACATGGCGGGCGCGCTGCAAAACACCCCCATGTTCTGTCTTCAGTGCCTGCACCGTCGCTTATTATAGTTCAGCGCCGGCCGCATCACCTCATGCTGACCGCGCTCTCACTTATGTCAGGAGCGGGGCAATGGTTGTATTACACAGCCACAGCCCCCCTCTATAACGGCGGAGATCAGAGAAACCTCTCATCTCCGCCGCTATTCCCCTGAATGCTGCGATCACAGCGGACTGCAGCATTCAGGAGAAAGGGAGATGCCCCTTGGATCGCATCGCAGGAATCCCTGTGACGCGATTGAGGGACATACCATATATGGGCAGACAGCCCAGGGTCCATTGAAGGACCCCAGGGCTGTCCTACCATATTTCCTGTTGTTAGGGCATATTGAGGTATGTCCTAACAGCTGCCTGTGTACTATCAGTGCACAGGCTAATATACTGGTATGTAGATATATGCCTGTGTACTATCAGTATACAGATATCTGCCTGTGTACTATCAGTATATAGATATATGCCTGTGTACTATCAGTATATAGATATATGCCTGTGTATTATCAGTGTATAGATATATGCCTGTGTACTATCAGTGTATAGATATATGCCTGTGTGCTATCAGTATATAGATATATGCCTGTGTGCTATCAGTATATAGATATATGCCTGTGTACTATCAGTATATAGATATATGCCTGTGTACTATCAGTATATAGATATATGCCTGTGTACTATCAGTATATAGATATATGCCTGTGTACTATCAGTATATAGATATATGCCTGTGTACTATCAGTATATAGATATATGCCTGTGTACTATCAGTATATAGATGTATGCCTGTGTACTATCAGTGTATAGATATATGCCTGTGTACTATCAGTATATAGATATATGCCTGTGTACTATCAGTATATAGATATATGCCTGTGTACTATCAGTATATAGATATATGCCTGTGTACTATCAGTATATAGATATATGCCTGTGTACTATCAGTATATAGATATATGCCTGTGTACTATCAGTATATAGATATATGGCTGTGTACTATCAGTATATAGATATAAGCCTGTGTGCTATCAGTGTATAGATATATGCCTGTGTGCTATCAGTATATAGATATATGCCTGTGTACTATCAGTGTATAGATATATGCCTGTGTACTATCAGTATATAGATATATGCCTGTGTACTATCAGTATATAGATATATGCCTGTGTGCTATCAGTATATAGATATATGCCTGTGTGCTATCAGTATATAGATATATGCCTGTGTACTATCAGTATATAGATATATGCCTGTGTACTATCAGTATATAGATATATGCCTGTGTGCTATCAGTATATAGATGTATGCCTGTGTACTATCAGTATATAGATATATGCCTGTGTACTATCAGTATATAGATATATGCCTGTGTACTATCAGTATATAGATATACGCCTGTGTACTATCAGTATATAGATATACGCCTGTGTACTATCAGTATATAGATATACGCCTGTGTACTATCAGTATATAGATATACGCCTGTGTGCTATCAGTATATAGATATACGCCTGTGTACTATCAGTATATAGATATACGCCTCTGTACTATCAGTGTATAGATATACGCCTGTGTACTATCAGTATATAGATATATGCCAGTGTACTATCAGTATATAGATATATGCCTGTGTACTATCAGTATATAGATATATGCCTGTGTACTATCAGTATATAGATATATGCCTGTGTACTATCAGTATATAGATATATGCCTGTGTACTATCAGTATATAGATATATGCCTGTGTACTATCAGTATATAGATATATGCCTGTGTACTATCAGTATATAGATGTATGCCTGTGTACTATCAGTATATAGATGTATGCCTGTGTACTATCAGTATATAGATGTATGCCTGTGTACTATCAGTATATAGATATATGCCTGTGTACTATCAGTATATAGATATATGCCTGTGTACTATCAGTATATAGATATATGCCTGTGTACTATCAGTATATAGATATATGCCTGTGTGCTATCAGTATATAGATATATGCCTGTGTACTATCAGTATATAGATATATGCCTGTGTACTATCAGTGTATAGATATATGCCTGTGTACTATCAGTGTATAGATATATGCCTGTGTACTATCAGTGTATAGATATATGCCTGTGTGCTATCAGTATATAGATATATGCCTGTGTGCTATCAGTATATAGATATATGCCTGTGTACTATCAGTATATAGATATATGCCTGTGTACTATCAGTATATAGATATATGCCTGTGTACTATCAGTATATAGATATATGCCTGTGTACTATCAGTATATAGATATACGCCTGTGTGCTATCAGTATATAGATATATGCCTGTGTACTATCAGTATATAGATATACGCCTGTGTACTATCAGTATATAGATATACGCCTGTGTACTATCAGTATATAGATATATGCCTGTGTACTATTAGTATATAGATATATGCCTGTGTACTATCAGTATATAGATATATGCCTGTGTGCTATCAGTATATAGATATATGCCTGTGTACTATCAGTATATAGATATATGCCTGTGTACTATCAGTGTATAGATATATGCCTGTGTACTATCAGTGTATAGATATATGCCTGTGTACTATCAGTGTATAGATATATGCCTGTGTGCTATCAGTATATAGATATATGCCTGTGTGCTATCAGTATAGAGATATATACCTGTGTACTATCAGTATATAGATTTATGCCTGTGTACTATCAGTATATAGATATATGCCTGTGTACTATCAGTATATAGATATATGCCTGTGTACTATCAGTATATAGATATATGCCTGTGTACTATCAGTATATAGATATATGCCTGTGTACTATCAGTATATAGATATATGCCTGTGTACTATCAGTATATAGATATATGCCTGTGTACTATCAGTATATAGATATATGCCTGTGTACTATCAGTATATAGATATATGCCTGTGTACTATCAGTATATAGATGTATGCCTGTGTACTATCAGTATATAGATGTATGCCTGTGTACTATCAGTATATAGATGTATGCCTGTGTACTATCAGTATATAGATATATGCCTGTGTACTATCAGTATATAGATATATGCCTGTGTACTATCAGTATATAGATATATGCCTGTGTACTATCAGTATATAGATATATGCCTGTGTACTATCAGTATATAGATATATGCCTGTGTGCTATCAGTATATAGATATATGCCTGTGTGCTATCAGTATATAGATATATGCCTGTGTACTATCAGTGTATAGATATATGCCTGTGTGCTATCAGTGTATAGATATATGCCTGTGTGCTATCAGTATATAGATATATGCCTGTGTGCTATCAGTATATAGATATATGCCTGTGTACTATCAGTATATAGATATATGCCTGTGTACTATCAGTGTATAGATATATGCCTGTGTACTATCAGTATATAGATATATGCCAGTGTGCTATCAGTATATAGATATATGCCAGTGTGCTATCAGTATATAGATATATGCCTGTGTACTATCAGTGTATAGATATATGCCTGTGTACTATCAGTATATAGATATATGCCTGTGTACTATCAGTATATAGATATATGCCTGTGTACTATCAGTATATAGATGTATGCCTGTGTACTATCAGTGTATAGATATATGCCTGTGTACTATCAGTGTATAGATATATGCCTGTGTGCTATCAGTGTATAGATATATGCCTGTGTGCTATCAGTATATAGATATATGCCTGTGTACTATCAGTGTATAGATATATGCCTGTGTGCTATCAGTATATAGATATATGCCTGTGTACTATCAGTATATAGATATATGCCTGTGTACTATCAGTATATAGATATATGCCTGTGTACTATCAGTGTATAGATATATGCCTGTGTACTATCAGTATATAGATATATGCCTGTGTACTATCAGTATATAGATATATGCCTCTGTACTATCAGTGTATAGATATATGCCTGTGTACTATCTGTATATAGATATATGCCTGTGTACTATCAGTATATAGATATATGCCTGTGAGCTATCAGTATATAGATATATGCCTGTGTACTATCAGTGTATAGATATATGCCTGTGTATTATCAGTGTATAGATATATGCCTGTGTACTATCAGTATATAGATATATGCCTGAGTACTATCAGTATATAGATATATGCCTGTGTACTATCAGTATAAAGATATACGCCTGTGTACTATCAGTATATAGATATACGCCTGTGTACTATCAGTATATAGATATACGCCTGTGTACTATCAGTATATAGATATACGCCTGTGTACTATTAGTATATAGATATATGCCTGTGTACTATTAGTATATAGATATATGCCTGTGTACTATTAGTATATAGATATATGCCTGTGTGCTATCAGTATATAGATATATACCTGTGTGCTATCAGTATATAGATATATACCTGTGTACTATCAGTATATAGATATATGCCTGTGTACTATCAGTATATAGATATATGCCTGTGTACTATCAGTATATAGATATATGCCTGTGTACTATCAGTATATAGATATATGCCTGTGTACTATCAGTATATAGATATATGCCTGTGTATTATCAGTGTATAGATATATGCCTGTGTACTATCAGTATATAGATATATGCCTGTGTACTATCAGTATATAGATATATGCCAGTGTACTATCAGTATATAGATATATGCCTGTGTGCTATCAGTGTATAGATATATGCCTGTGTACTATCAGTATATAGATATATGCCTGTGTGCTATCAGTATATAGATATATGCCTGTGTACTATCAGTATATAGATATATGCCTGTGTACTATCAGTATATAGATATATGCCTGTGTACTATCAGTATATAGATATATGCCTGTGTACTATCAGTATATAGATATATGCCTGTGTACTATCAGTATATAGATATATGCCTGTGTACTATCAGTATATAGATATATGCCTGTGTACTATCAGTATATAGATATATGCCTGTGTACTATCAGTATATAGATGTATGCCTGTGTACTATCAGTATATAGATGTATGCCTGTGTACTATCAGTATATAGATGTATGCCTGTGTACTATCAGTATATAGATGTATGCCTGTGTACTATCAGTATATAGATGTATGCCTGTGTACTATCAGTATATAGATATATGCCTGTGTACTATCAGTATATAGATATATGCCTGTGTACTATCAGTATATAGATATATGCCTGTGTGCTATCAGTATATAGATATATGCCTGTGTGCTATCAGTATATAGATATATGCCTGTGTGCTATCAGTATATAGATATATGCCTGTGTGCTATCAGTATATAGATATATGGCTGTGTGCTATCAGTATATAGATATATGCCTGTGTGCTATCAGTATATAGATATATGCCTGTGTGCTATCAGTATATAGATATATGCCTGTGTACTATCAGTATATAGATATATGCCTGTGTGCTATCAGTATATAGATATATGCCTGTGTACTATCAGTATATAGATATATGCCTGTGTACTATCAGTATATAGATATATGCCTGTGTACTATCAGTATATAGATATATGCCTCTGTACTATCAGTATATAGATATATGCCTGTGTGCTATCAGTATATAGATATGTGCCTGTGTACTATCAGTATATAGATATATGCCTCTGTGCTATCAGTATATAGATGTATGCCTGTGTACTATCAGTATATAGATATATGCCTGTGTACTATCAGTGTATAGATATATGCCTGTGTACTATCAGTATATAGATATATGCCTGTGTACTATCAGTATATAGATATATGCCTGTGTACTATCAGTATATAGATATATGCCTGTGAGCTATCAGTATATAGATATATGCCTGTGTACTATCAGTATATAGATATATGCCTGTGTACTATCAGTATATAGATATATGCCTGTGTACTATCAGTATATAGCTATATGCCTGTGTACTATCAGTGTATAGATATATGCCTGTGTATTATCAGTGTATAGATATATGCCTGTGTACTATCAGTATATAGATATATGCCTGTGTACTATCAGTATATAGATATATGCCTGTGTGCTATTAGTATATAGATATATGCCTGTGTGCTATCAGTATATAGATATATGCCTGTGTGCTATCAGTATATAGATATATGCCTGTGTGCTATCAGTATATAGATATATGGCTGTGTGCTATCAGTATATAGATATATGCCTGTGTGCTATCAGTATATAGATATATGCCTGTGTGCTATCAGTATATAGATATATGCCTGTGTACTATCAGTATATAGATATATGCCTGTGTGCTATCAGTATATAGATATATGCCTGTGTACTATCAGTATATAGATATATGCCTGTGTACTATCAGTATATAGATATATGCCTGTGTACTATCAGTATATAGATATATGCCTGTGTGCTATCAGTATATAGATATATGGCTGTGTACTAATATATGCCTGTGTTCTATCAGTGTATAGATATATGCCTGTGTGCTATCAGTATATAGATATATGCCTGTGTGCTATCAGTATATAGATATATGCCTGTGTGCTATCAGTATATAGATATATGCCTGTGTGCTATCAGTATATAGATATATACCTGTGTACTATCAGTATATAGATATATGCCTGTGTACTATCAGTATATAGATATATGCCTGTGTACTATCAGTATATAGATATATGCCTGTGTACTATCAGTATATAGATATATGCCTGTGTACTATCAGTATATAGATATATGCCTGTGTACTATCAGTATATAGATATATGCCTGTGTACTATCAGTATATAGATATAGGCCTGTGTACTATCAGTATATAGATATATGCCTGTGTACTATCAGTATATAGATATATGCCTGTGTACTATCAGTATATAGATGTATGCCTGTGTACTATCAGTATATAGATGTATGCCTGTGTACTATCAGTATATAGATGTATGCCTGTGTACTATCAGTATATAGATGTATGCCTGTGTACTATCAGTATATAGATGTATGCCTGTGTACTATCAGTATATAGATGTATGCCTGTGTACTATCAGTATATAGATATATGCCTGTGTACTATCAGTATATAGATATATGCCTGTGTACTATCAGTATATAGATATATGCCTGTGTGCTATCAGTATATAGATATATGCCTGTGTGCTATCAGTATATAGATATATGCCTGTGTGCTATCAGTATATAGATATATGCCTGTGTGCTATCAGTATATAGATATATGGCTGTGTGCTATCAGTATATAGATATATGGCTGTGTGCTATCAGTATATAGATATATGCCTGTGTGCTATCAGTATATAGATATATGCCTGTGTGCTATCAGTATATAGATATATGCCTGTGTACTATCAGTATATAGATATATGCCTGTGTGCTATCAGTATATAGATATATGCCTGTGTGCTATCAGTATATAGATATATGCCTGTGTACTATCAGTATATAGATATATGCCTGTGTACTATCAGTATATAGATATATGCCTGTGTACTATCAGTATATAGATATATGCCTCTGTACTATCAGTATATAGATATATGCCTGTGTGCTATCAGTATATAGATATGTGCCTGTGTACTATCAGTATATAGATATATGCCTCTGTGCTATCAGTATATAGATGTATGCCTGTGTACTATCAGTGTATAGATATATGCCTGTGTACTATCAGTGTATAGATATATGCCTGTGTACTATCAGTATATAGATATATGCCTGTGTACTATCAGTATATAGATATATGCCTGTGTACTATCAGTATATAGATATATGCCTGTGTACTATCAGTATATAGATATATGCCTGTGTACTATCAGTATATAGATATATGCCTGTGTACTATCAGTATATAGCTATATGCCTGTGTACTATCAGTGTATAGATATATGCCTGTGTATTATCAGTGTATAGATATATGCCTGTGTACTATCAGTATATAGATATATGCCTGTGTACTATCAGTATATAGATATATGCCTGTGTGCTATCAGTATATAGATATGTGCCTGTGTACTATCAGTATATAGATATATGCCTGTGTGCTATCAGTATATAGATATATGCCTGTGTGCTATCAGTATATAGATATATGCCTGTGTGCTATCAGTATATAGATATATACCTGTGTACTATCAGTATATAGATATATGCCTGTGTACTATCAGTATATAGATATATGCCTGTGTACTATCAGTATATAGATATATGCCTGTGTACTATCAGTATATAGATATATGCCTGTGTACTATCAGTATATAGATATATGCCTGTGTGCTATCAGTATATAGATATATGGCTGTGTACTAATATATGCCTGTGTTCTATCAGTGTATAGATATATGCCTGTGTGCTATCAGTATATAGATATATGCCTGTGTGCTATCAGTATATAGATATATGCCTGTGTGCTATCAGTATATAGATATATGCCTGTGTGCTATCAGTATATAGATATATACCTGTGTACTATCAGTATATAGATATATGCCTGTGTACTATCAGTATATAGATATATGCCTGTGTACTATCAGTATATAGATATATGCCTGTGTACTATCAGTATATAGATATATGCCTGTGTACTATCAGTATATAGATATATGCCTGTGTACTATCAGTATATAGATATATGCCTGTGTACTATCAGTATATAGATATAGGCCTGTGTACTATCAGTATATAGATATATGCCTGTGTACTATCAGTATATAGATATATGCCTGTGTACTATCAGTATATAGATGTATGCCTGTGTACTATCAGTATATAGATGTATGCCTGTGTACTATCAGTATATAGATGTATGCCTGTGTACTATCAGTATATAGATGTATGCCTGTGTACTATCAGTATATAGATGTATGCCTGTGTACTATCAGTATATAGATGTATGCCTGTGTACTATCAGTATATAGATATATGCCTGTGTACTATCAGTATATAGATATATGCCTGTGTACTATCAGTATATAGATATATGCCTGTGTGCTATCAGTATATAGATATATGCCTGTGTGCTATCAGTATATAGATATATGCCTGTGTGCTATCAGTATATAGATATATGCCTGTGTGCTATCAGTATATAGATATATGGCTGTGTGCTATCAGTATATAGATATATGGCTGTGTGCTATCAGTATATAGATATATGCCTGTGTGCTATCAGTATATAGATATATGCCTGTGTGCTATCAGTATATAGATATATGCCTGTGTACTATCAGTATATAGATATATGCCTGTGTGCTATCAGTATATAGATATATGCCTGTGTGCTATCAGTATATAGATATATGCCTGTGTACTATCAGTATATAGATATATGCCTGTGTACTATCAGTATATAGATATATGCCTGTGTACTATCAGTATATAGATATATGCCTCTGTACTATCAGTATATAGATATATGCCTGTGTGCTATCAGTATATAGATATGTGCCTGTGTACTATCAGTATATAGATATATGCCTCTGTGCTATCAGTATATAGATGTATGCCTGTGTACTATCAGTGTATAGATATATGCCTGTGTACTATCAGTGTATAGATATATGCCTGTGTACTATCAGTATATAGATATATGCCTGTGTACTATCAGTATATAGATATATGCCTGTGTACTATCAGTATATAGATATATGCCTGTGTACTATCAGTATATAGATATATGCCTGTGTACTATCAGTATATAGATATATGCCTGTGTACTATCAGTATATAGCTATATGCCTGTGTACTATCAGTGTATAGATATATGCCTGTGTATTATCAGTGTATAGATATATGCCTGTGTACTATCAGTATATAGATATATGCCTGTGTACTATCAGTATATAGATATATGCCTGTGTACTATCAGTATATAGATATACGCCTGTGTACTATCAGTATATAGATATACGCCTGTGTACTATCAGTATATAGATATACGCCTGTGTACTATCAGTATATAGATATACGCCTGTGTACTATCAGTATATAGATATACGCCTGTGTACTATCAGTATATAGATATATGCCTGTGTACTATTAGTATATAGATATATGCCTGTGTACTATCAGTATATAGATATATGCCTGTGTACTATCAGTATATAGATATATGCCTGTGTGCTATCAGTATATAGATATATGGCTGTGTACTAATATATGCCTGTGTTCTATCAGTGTATAGATATATGCCTGTGTGCTATCAGTATATAGATATATGCCTGTGTGCTATCAGTATATAGATATATGCCTGTGTGCTATCAGTATATAGATATATGCCTGTGTGCTATCAGTATATAGATATATACCTGTGTACTATCAGTATATAGATATATGCCTGTGTACTATCAGTATATAGATATATGCCTGTATACTATCAGTATATAGATATATGCCTGTGTACTATCAGTATATAGATATATGCCTGTGTACTATCAGTATATAGATATATGCCTGTGTACTATCAGTATATAGATATATGCCTGTGTACTATCAGTATATAGATATATGCCTGTGTACTATCAGTATATAGATATATGCCTGTGTACTATCAGTATATAGATGTATGCCTGTGTACTATCAGTATATAGATGTATGCCTGTGTACTATCAGTATATAGATGTATGCCTGTGTACTATCAGTATATAGATGTATGCCTGTGTACTATCAGTATATAGATGTATGCCTGTGTACTATCAGTATATAGATATATGCCTGTGTACTATCAGTATATAGATATATGCCTGTGTACTATCAGTATATAGATATATGCCTGTGTGCTATCAGTATATAGATATATGCCTGTGTGCTATCAGTATATAGATATATGCCTGTGTGCTATCAGTATATAGATATATGCCTGTGTGCTATCAGTATATAGATATATGGCTGTGTGCTATCAGTATATAGATATATGCCTGTGTGCTATCAGTATATAGATATATGCCTGTGTGCTATCAGTATATAGATATATGCCTGTGTACTATCAGTATATAGATATATGCCTGTGTACTATCAGTATATAGATATACGCCTGTGTACTATCAGTATATAGATATACGCCTGTGTACTATCAGTATATAGATATACGCCTGTGTACTATCAGTATATAGATATATGCCTGTGTACTATCAGTATATAGATATATGCCTCTGTACTATCAGTATATAGATATATGCCTGTGTGCTATCAGTATATAGATATGTGCCTGTGTACTATCAGTATATAGATATATGCCTCTGTGCTATCAGTATATAGATGTATGCCTGTGTACTATCAGTATATAGATATATGCCTCTGTGCTATCAGTATATAGATGTATGCCTGTGTGCTATCAGTATATAGATATACGCCTGTGTGCTATCAGTATATAGATATATGCCTGTGTACTATCAGTATATAGATATATGCCTGTGTACTATCAGTATATAGATATATGGCTGTGTGCTATCAGTATATAGATATATGCCTGTGTACTATCAGTATATAGATATATGCCTGTGTACTATCAGTATATAGATATATGCCTGTGTACTATCAGTATATAGATATATGCCTGTGTACTATCAGTATATAGATATATGCCTGTGTGCTATCAGTATATAGATATATGCCTGTGTGCTATCAGTATATAGATATATGCCTGTGTGCTATCAGTATATAGATATATGCCTGTGTGCTATCAGTATATAGATATATACCTGTGTACTATCAGTATATAGATATATGCCTGTGTACTATCAGTATATAGATATATGCCTGTGTACTATCAGTATATAGATATATGCCTGTGTACTATCAGTATATAGATATATGCCTGTGTACTGTCAGTATATAGATATATGCCTGTGTACTATCAGTATATAGATATATGCCTGTGTACTATCAGTATATAGATATATGCCTGTGTACTATCAGTATATAGATATAGGCCTGTGTACTATCAGTATATAGATATATGCCTGTGTACTATCAGTATATAGATATATGCCTGTGTACTATCAGTATATAGATGTATGCCTGTGTACTATCAGTATATAGATGTATGCCTGTGTACTATCAGTATATAGATGTATGCCTGTGTACTATCAGTATATAGATGTATGCCTGTGTACTATCAGTATATAGATGTATGCCTGTGTACTATCAGTATATAGATATATGCCTGTGTACTATCAGTATATAGATATATGCCTGTGTACTATCAGTATATAGATATATGCCTGTGTGCTATCAGTATATAGATATATGCCTGTGTGCTATCAGTATATAGATATATGCCTGTGTGCTATCAGTATATAGATATATGCCTGTGTGCTATCAGTATATAGATATATGGCTGTGTGCTATCAGTATATAGATATATGCCTGTGTGCTATCAGTATATAGATATATGCCTGTGTGCTATCAGTATATAGATATATGCCTGTGTACTATCAGTATATAGATATATGCCTGTGTGCTATCAGTATATAGATATATGCCTGTGTACTATCAGTATATAGATATATGCCTGTGTACTATCAGTATATAGATATATGCCTGTGTACTATCAGTATATAGATATATGCCTCTGTACTATCAGTATATAGATATATGCCTGTGTGCTATCAGTATATAGATATGTGCCTGTGTACTATCAGTATATAGATATGTGCCTCTGTGCTATCAGTATATAGATGTATGCCTGTGTACTATCAGTATATAGATATATGCCTGTGTACTATCAGTGTATAGATATATGCCTGTGTACTATCAGTATATAGATATATGCCTGTGTACTATCAGTATATAGATATATGCCTGTGTACTATCAGTATATAGATATATGCCTGTGAGCTATCAGTATATAGATATATGCCTGTGTGCTATCAGTATATAGATATATGCCTGTGTACTATCAGTATATAGATATATGCCTGTGTACTATCAGTATATAGCTATATGCCTGTGTACTATCAGTGTATAGATATATGCCTGTGTATTATCAGTGTATAGATATATGCCTGTGTACTATCAGTATATAGATATATGCCTGTGTACTATCAGTATATAGATATATGCCTGTGTACTATCAGTATATAGATATACGCCTGTGTACTATCAGTATATAGATATACGCCTGTGTACTATCAGTATATAGATATACGCCTGTGTACTATCAGTATATAGATATACGCCTGTGTACTATCAGTATATAGATATACGCCTGTGTACTATCAGTATATAGATATATGCCTGTGTACTATTAGTATATAGATATATGCCTGTGTACTATCAGTATATAGATATATGCCTGTGTACTATCAGTATATAGATATATGCCTGTGTGCTATCAGTATATAGATATATGGCTGTGTACTAATATATGCCTGTGTTCTATCAGTGTATAGATATATGCCTGTGTGCTATCAGTATATAGATATATGCCTGTGTGCTATCAGTATATAGATATATGCCTGTGTGCTATCAGTATATAGATATATGCCTGTGTGCTATCAGTATATAGATATATACCTGTGTACTATCAGTATATAGATATATGCCTGTGTACTATCAGTATATAGATATATGCCTGTATACTATCAGTATATAGATATATGCCTGTGTACTATCAGTATATAGATATATGCCTGTGTACTATCAGTATATAGATGTATGCCTGTGTACTATCAGTATATAGATGTATGCCTGTGTACTATCAGTATATAGATGTATGCCTGTGTACTATCAGTATATAGATATATGCCTGTGTACTATCAGTATATAGATATATGCCTGTGTGCTATCAGTATATAGATATATGCCTGTGTGCTATCAGTATATAGATATATGCCTGTGTGCTATCAGTATATAGATATGTGCCTGTGTGCTATCAGTATATAGATATATGCCTCTGTGCTATCAGTATATAGATGTATGCCTGTATACTATCAGTATATAGATATATGCCTGTGTACTATCAGTATATAGATATATGCCTGTGTACTATCAGTATATAGATGTATGCCTGTGTACTATCAGTATATAGATATATGCCTGTGTACTATCAGTATATAGATATATGCCTGTGTACTATCAGTATATAGATGTATGCCTGTGTACTATCAGTATATAGATGTATGCCTGTGTACTATCAGTATATAGATGTATGCCTGTGTACTATCAGTATATAGATATATGCCTGTGTACTATCAGTATATAGATATATGCCTGTGTGCTATCAGTATATAGATATATGCCTGTGTGCTATCAGTATATAGATATATGCCTGTGTGCTATCAGTATATAGATATGTGCCTGTGTGCTATCAGTATATAGATATATGCCTCTGTGCTATCAGTATATAGATGTATGCCTGTGTACTATCAGTATATAGATATATGCCTCTGTGCTATCAGTATATAGATGTATGCCTGTGTACTATCAGTATATAGATATACGCCTGTGTGCTATCAGTATATAGATATATGCCTGTGTACTATCAGTATATAGATATATGGCTGTGTGCTATCAGTATATAGATATATGGCTGTGTGCTATCAGTATATAGATATATGCCTGTGTGCTATTAGTATATAGATATATGCCTGTGTGCTATCAGTATATAGATATATGCCTGTGTGCTATCAGTATATAGATATATGCCTGTGTGTTATCAGTATATAGATATATGCCTGTGTACTATCAGTATATAGATATATGCCTGTGTACTATCAGTATATAGATATATGCCTGTGTGCTATCAGTATATAGATATTTGCCTGTGTACTATCAGTATATAGATATATGCCTGTGTACTATCAGTGTATAGATATATGCCTGTGTACTATCAGTATATAGATATATGCCTGTGTACTATCAGTATATAGATATATGCCTGTGTACTATCAGTATATAGATATATGCCTGTGTACTATCAGTATATAGATATATGCCTGTGTACTATCAGTATATAGATGTATGCCTGTGTACTATCAGTATATAGATGTATGCCTGTGTACTATCAGTGTATAGATGTATGCCTGTGTACTATCAGTGTATAGATATATGCCTGTGTGCTATCAGTATATAGATATATGCCTGTGTGCTATCAGTATATAGATATATGCCTGTGTACTATCAGTGTATAGATATATGCCTGTGTGCTATCAGTATATAGATATATGCCTGTGTGCTATCAGTATATAGATATATGCCTGTGTACTATCAGTATATAGATATATGCCTGTGTACTATCAGTATATAGATATATGCCTGTGTACTATCAGTGTATAGATATATGCCTGTGTACTATCAGTATATAGATATATGCCTGTGTACTATCAGTATATAGATATATGCCTGTGTACTATCAGTATATAGATATATGCCTGTGTACTATCAGTATATAGATATATGCCTGTGTGCTATCAGTGTATATATATATGCCTGTGTACTATCAGTATATAGATATATGCCTGTGTGCTATCAGTATATAGATATATGCCTGTGTACTATCAGTATATAGATATATGCCTGTGTACTATCAGTATATAGATATATGCCTGTGTACTATCAGTGTATAGATATATGCCTGTGTACTATCAGTATATAGATATATGCCTGTGTACTATCAGTGTATAGATATATGCCTGTGTACTATCAGTGTATAGATATATGCCTGTGTACTATCAGTATATAGATATATGCCTGTGTACTATCAGTATATAGATATATGCCTGTGTACTATCAGTATATAGATATATGCCTGTGTTCTATCAGTATATAGATATATGCCTGTGTGCTATCAGTGTATAGATATATGCCTGTGTACTATCAGTATATAGATATACGCCTGTGTACTATCAGTATATAGATATATGCCTTTGTACTATCAGTATATAGATATATGCCTGTGTACTATCAGTATATAGATATACGCCTGTGTACTATCAGTATATAGATATACGCCTGTGTACTATCAGTATATAGATATACGCCTGTGTACTATCAGTATATAGATATATGCCTGTGTACTATCAGTATATAGATATACGCCTGTGTACTATCAGTATATAGATATACGCCTGTGTACTATCAGTATATAGATATATGCCTGTGTACTATCAGTATATAGATATATGCCTGTGTACTATCAGTATATAGATATATGCCTGTGTGCTATCAGTATATAGATATATGGCTGTATACTAATATATGCCTGTGTTCTATCAGTGTATAGATATGTGCCTGTGTACTATCCGTATATAGATATATGCCTCTGTGCTATCAGTATATAGATATATGCCTGTGTACTATCAGTATATAGATATACGCCTGTGTGCTATCAGTATATAGATATATGCCTGTGTACTATCAGTATATAGATATATGCCTGTGTACTATCAGTATATAGATATATGGCTGTGTGCTATCAGTATATAGATATATGCCTGTGTACTATCAGTATATAGATATATGCCTGTGTACTATCAGTATATAGATATATGCCTGTGTGCTATCAGTATATAGATATATGCCTGTGTGTTATCAGTATATAGATATATGCCTGTGTACTATCAGTATATAGATATATGCCTGTGTACTATCAGTATATAGATATATGCCTGTGTGCTATCAGTATATAGATATATGCCTGTGTACTATCAGTATATAGATATATGCCTGTGTACTATCAGTATATAGATATATGCCTGTGTACTATCAGTATATAGATATATGCCTGTGTACTATCAGTATATAGATATATGCCTGTGTACTATCAGTATATAGATGTATGCCTGTGTACTATCAGTGTATAGATATATGCCTGTGTACTATCAGTATATAGATATATGCCTGTGTGCTATCAGTATGTAGATATATGCCTGTGTGCTATCAGTATATAGATATATGCCTGTGTACTATCAGTGTATAGATATATGCCTGTGTGCTATCAGTATATAGATATATGCCTGTGTACTATCAGTATATAGATATATGCCTGTGTACTATCAGTATATAGATATATGCCTCTGTACTATCAGTGTATAGATATATGCCTGTGTACTATCTGTATATAGATATATGCCTGTGTACTATCAGTATATAGATATATGCCTGTGAGCTATCAGTATATAGATATATGCCTGTGTACTATCAGTGTATAGATATATGCCTGTGTATTATCAGTGTATAGATATATGCCTGTGTACTATCAGTATAAAGATATACGCCTGTGTACTATCAGTATATAGATATATGCCTGTGTACTATCAGTATAAAGATATACGCCTGTGTACTATCAGTATATAGATATACGCCTGTGTACTATCAGTATATAGATATATGCCTGTGTACTATTAGTATATAGATATATGCCTGTGTACTATCAGTATATAGATATATGCCTGTGTACTATTAGTATATAGATATATGCCTGTGTGCTATCAGTATATAGATATATGGCTGTGTACTAATATATGCCTGTGTTCTATCAGTGTATAGATATATGCCTGTGTGCTATCAGTATATAGATATATACCTGTGTGCTATCAGTATATAGATATATACCTGTGTACTATCAGTATATAGATATATGCCTGTGTACTATCAGTATATAGATATATGCCTGTGTACTATCAGTATATAGATATATGCCTGTGTACTATCAGTATATAGATATATGCCTGTGTACTATCAGTATATAGATATATGCCTGTGTATTATCAGTGTATAGATATATGCCTGTGTACTATCAGTATATAGATATATGCCTGTGTACTATCAGTATATAGATATATGCCAGTGTACTATCAGTATATAGATATATGCCTGTGTGCTATCAGTGTATAGATATATGCCTGTGTACTATCAGTATATAGATATATGCCTGTGTGCTATCAGTATATAGATATATGCCTGTGTGCTATCAGTATATAGATATATGCCTGTGTGCTATCAGTATATAGATATAGGCCTGTGTACTATCAGTGTATAGATATATGCCTGTGTGCTATCAGTGTATAGATATATGCCTGTGTACTATCAGTATATAGATATATGCCTGTGTACTATCAGTATATAGATATATGCCTGTGTGCTATCAGTATATAGATATATGCCTGTGTGCTATCAGTATATAGATATATGCCTGTGTGCTATCAGTATATAGATATATGCCTGTGTGCTATCAGTATATAGATATATGCCTGTGTACTATCAGTATATAGATATATGCCTGTGTACTATCAGTATATAGATATATGCCTGTGTGCTATCAGTATATAGATATATGCCTGTGTACTATCAGCATATAGATATATGCATGTGTACTATCAGTATATAGATATATGCCTGTGTACTATCAGTATATAGATATATGGCTGTGTGCTATCAGTATATAGATATATGCCTGTGTACTATCAGTATATAGATATATGCCTGTGTACTATCAGTATATAGATATATGCCTGTGTACTATCAGTATATAGATATATGCCTGTGTACTATCAGTATATAGATATATGGCTGTGTACTATCAGTATATAGATATATGCCTGTGTACTATCAGTATATAGATATATGCCTGTGTACTATCAGTATATAGATATATGCCTGTGTACTA
The DNA here is from genome assembly GCF_050947455.1 of Rhinoderma darwinii. Taxonomy (NCBI): domain Eukaryota; kingdom Metazoa; phylum Chordata; class Amphibia; order Anura; family Rhinodermatidae; genus Rhinoderma; species Rhinoderma darwinii. The sequence continues at coordinate 3,218 of NW_027464023.1, read as the reverse complement.
TCAGTATATAGATATATGACTGTGTACTATCAGTATATAGATATATGCCTGTGTGCTATCAGTATATAGATATATGCCTGTGTACTATCAGTATATAGATATATGCCTGTGTGCTATCAGTATATAGATATATGCCTGTGTGCTATCAGTATATAGATATATGGCTGTGTGCTATCAGTATATAGATATATGCCTGTGTGCTATCAGTATATAGATATATGCCTGTGTACTATCAGTATATAGATATATGCCTGTGTGCTATCAGTATATAGATATATGCCTGTGTGCTATCAGTATATAGATATATGCCTGTGTACTATCAGTATATAGATATATGCCTGTGTACTATCAGTATATAGATATATGCCTGTGTACTATCAGTATATAGATATATGCCTGTGTACTATCAGTATATAGATGTATGCCTGTGTACTATCAGTGTATAGATATATGCCTGTGTACTATCAGTATATAGATATATGCCTGTGTGCTATCAGTGTATAGATATATGCCTGTGTGCTATCAGTATATAGATATATGCCTGTGTACTATCAGTGTATAGATATATGCCTGTGTGCTATCAGTATATAGATATATGCCTGTGTGCTATCAGTATATAGATATATGCCTGTGTACTATCAGTATATAGATATATGCCTGTGTACTATCAGTATATAGATATATGCCTGTGTACTATCAGTGTATAGATATATGCCTGTGTACTATCAGTATATAGATATATGCCAGTGTGCTATCAGTATATAGATATATGCCTGTGTACTATCAGTGTATAGATATATGCCTGTGTACTATCAGTATATAGATATATGCCTGTGTACTATCAGTATATAGATATATGCCTGTGTACTATCAGTATATAGATATATGCCTGTGTGCTATCAGTATATAGATATATGCCTGTGTGCTATCAGTATATAGATATATGCCTGTGTACTATCAGTATATAGATATATGCCTGTGTACTATCAGTATATAGATATATGCCTCTGTACTATCAGTGTATAGATATATGCCTGTGTACTATCTGTATATAGATATATGCCTGTGTACTATCAGTATATAGATATATGCCTGTGAGCTATCAGTATATAGATATATGCCTGTGTGCTATCAGTGTATAGATATATGCCTGTGTATTATCAGTGTATAGATATATGCCTGTGTACTATCAGTATATAGATATATGCCTGAGTACTATCAGTATATAGATATATGCCTGTGTACTATCAGTATAAAGATATACGCCTGTGTACTATCAGTATATAGATATACGCCTGTGTACTATCAGTATATAGATATACGCCTGTGTACTATCAGTATATAGATATATGCCTGTGTACTATCAGTATATAGATATATGCCTGTGTACTATTAGTATATAGATATATGCCTGTGTGCTATCAGTATATAGATATATGGCTGTGTACTAATATATGCCTGTGTTCTATCAGTGTATAGATATATGCCTGTGTGCTATCAGTATATAGATATATACCTGTGTGCTATCAGTATATAGATATATACCTGTGTACTATCAGTATATAGATATATGCCTGTGTACTATCAGTATATAGATATATGCCTGTGTACTATCAGTATATAGATATATGCCTGTGTACTATCAGTATATAGATATATGCCTGTGTACTATCAGTATATAGATATATGCCTGTGTATTATCAGTGTATAGATATATGCCTGTGTACTATCAGTATATAGATATATGCCTGTGTACTATCAGTATATAGATATATGCCAGTGTACTATCAGTATATAGATATATGCCTGTGTGCTATCAGTGTATAGATATATGCCTGTGTACTATCAGTATATAGATATATGCCTGTGTGCTATCAGTATATAGATATATGCCTGTGTGCTATCAGTATATAGATATAGGCCTGTGTACTATCAGTGTATAGATATATGCCTGTGTGCTATCAGTGTATAGATATATGCCTGTGTACTATCAGTATATAGATATATGCCTGTGTACTATCAGTATATAGATATATGCCTGTGTGCTATCAGTATATAGATATATGCCTGTGTGCTATCAGTATATAGATATATGCCTGTGTGCTATCAGTATATAGATATATGCCTGTGTACTATCAGTATATAGATATATGCCTGTGTGCTATCAGTATATAGATATATGCCTGTGTGCTATCAGTATATAGATATATGCCTGTGTACTATCAGTATATAGATATATGCCTGTGTACTATCAGTGTATAGATATATGCCTGTGTACTATCAGTATATAGATATATGCCTGTGTACTATCAGTATATAGATATATGCCTGTGTACTATCAGTATATAGATATATGCTTGTGTACTATCAGTATATAGATATATGCCTGTGTACTATCAGTATATAGATATATGCCTGTGTACTATCAGTATATAGATGTATGCCTGTGTACTATCAGTGTATAGATATATGCCTGTGTACTATCAGTATATAGATATATGCCTGTGTGCTATCAGTATATAGATATATTCCTGTGTGCTATCAGTATATAGATATATGCCTGTGTACTATCAGTGTATAGATATATGCCTGTGTGCTATCAGTATATAGATATATGCCTGTGTGCTATCAGTATATAGATATATGCCTGTGTACTATCAGTGTATAGATATATGCCTGTGTACTATCAGTATATAGATATATGCCTGTGTGCTATCAGTATATAGATATATGCCTGTGTGCTTTCAGTATATAGATATATGCCTGTGTACTATCAGTGTATAGATATATGCCTGTGTGCTATCAGTATATAGATATATGCCTGTGTGCTATCAGTATATAGATATATGCCTGTGTACTATCAGTGTATAGATATATGCCTGTGTACTATCAGTATATAGATATATGCCTGTGTACTATCAGTATATAGATATATGCCTGTGTACTATCAGTATATAGATATATGCCTCTGTACTATCAGTGTATAGATATATGCCTGTGTACTATCTGTATATAGATATATGCCTGTGTACTATCAGTATATAGATATACGCCTGTGTACTATCAGTATATAGATATACGCCTGTGTACTATCAGTATATAGATATACGCCTGTGTACTATCAGTATATAGATATATGCCTGTGTACTATTAGTATATAGATATATGCCTGTGTACTATCAGTATATAGATATATGCCTGTGTACTATCAGTATATA